>NW_026997584.1:0-34970 GCF_035044405.1 Drosophila montana
TAGAAGTAATGAATTGTTTCCAGAACTGTATGTTATTGGAACATAAATTGGAAAATTTAAGTTTTTGGGTCTAAGTATAAGCCAATCTTCAGTTGGTTTGAAGTCTAACTGTCAATTGAATCGTTTTATAAAGTCAATGCCTATAATTCCACCACATCTTATTGTGAAATTTGAATTTACTATATGAAAATCGTGTGGATTATATTGTTGTCTGTCTGTAGCTCTATTGATGCGAGATCTGGGACTTTATTACTCCCTGGCCTATGTCTTGGATACTTATTATTGTATCATTTTGGATGTCTTGATAAACATCGGAGTTTGCTTTAAAAAGCGAAATATATACACCTGTGTCTACAAGGAATGATAATTTTCTTTTGGTAAGTGCATTTTGAAATGACACATAAATATTGAGAGTACAATTTATTGAATGAACCTTTATACTTAGGCCTCGTTGCTTAAAGGGGTCTGGGAGTTTCCCGGCGTGTGTTGTGTAACTCGAACATTATTGTTGTGTCCTCTGTTTGAGTTACACCGGCCTCTATTTTGGAACTGTCCCTTATTATAATTTCTGTTATAACTCTCATTATTATTTCTGGAACCGTTGATAATTACCTCTGCCACGATAAAAGTTTAAGTTTTGTGTTTATAATGCTTACAGCAGTTAGTTCATGAGTGCTTTTAAGGTAACCTATTAGATTCAATGCATCCAAGAAACTTTGTAGGTATTCGGCCTTTCCATCGAACTCTGGTAAGAGTGACGAGGCTAATTTTAAAAACTCTACAACTGTCTGAGCCATGTTTACTAATTTAATTTCTTCTATTTGGTCGTTTTCCGTTGATTTTGTCAAGAATGTTTAAGCTTACCAGATTGTCCTTAAGACGTTGTAAAATGTCTGAAGCTTGGACTCTGTGTAAGCTTGTGAGTTAATCCTGCCACTCCTTGGTTAAACTCCTGATTTTATTGTATTCATATACAAGAATCTCAGTGTGTTTAAGTATGGTTGGTTGCAAAACTGGTGCGCTTTAATTTTTTTTTTTTTTTTTTTTTTTTTTAACATAATTATTATTTATTTTATTTAAAATCTGCCCCCTTTTTGGGCAATAATTAAATGTTTTCTTTGACCTATGGCAGTTATGTATTGCGTGTATCTATGTGTCTGTTTTGTGTGTTTAGTGTAGGGGAAGCAGTGGAATTTGTGGAGTTAGACTCTTTGGGGGAGGTCAAGTGGGTGTTTCCTTTTGAGCCGTCTTGTTGTTGAGTTGTTGTTTAAAAGGTTGGTGGCAAGATTATTTGGGTGGTTGCCTAGTCTGGCGATGTAGCGATCACTCAACTTGGCAATTACCTCTTTAACCCAAGGTATATTAAGCTGGCTGTGAATTGTGGTATTTTCATGGTAAATATGCGCGTTAGATAAAATTCGCAGAGCTTTATTTTGAAACCGCTGAATAATGTTCAGGTTGCTCTTGCTGGCGGTACCCCAAAGATGGATGCCGTAAGTCCATGTTGGCTTGATAATTGTTTTATAGATTATTAGCTTGACGCGAAGCTTCAATTTGGACTGTCTACCAATCAGCCAGTAATATTTTTTTAGCTTGTTTTCAGCCTGCTTTCTTTTGCGCACAATGTGTTCACGCCATGTCAGCCGTCTGTCGAGTGTGATGCCAAGATAATTGGGCGTTGTGCTTACCGGAATCTGTAATCCATCTAGGAAAACTTGAGGGCAGTTCCCTTTGCGCAGCGTAAAGGTGGTATGGGTGGACTTTTCCTGGTTTACCGCGATGTTCCACCTTTTCAGCCAGCTGTTTAGGGAGTCCAATTGACGCTGCATAACGGAGGACGCGTACTGCGGTGTGTTGGCAGTTGTAAGAAAGGCAGTATCATCCGCGTACGTGGCAACCAAGAGGCTCTGATCCGGGGTGACAGGCATGTCGGCTGTGTACACCGTGTATAACAGAGGTCCCAGAACGCTGCCTTGTGGGACTCCGGCTCTGATGTTCTTTATAGATGAAATAGCATCACCGCACTTAGTGTAAAACTGTCTGCAGGAGATGTAGCATTTAAGAAAATTGAAGTATGATGCTGGTAAGATTGCCTTAAGTTTATGCAGCAGACCGGGGTGCCATACCCTATCAAAGGCTTGCTTCACGTCGAGCATGACCGCACAGCAGTACTTCTTTTCTTCGAACGCCTGCATTATTCGCTCTACTAACCTATGGCACTGTTCCGGTGTTCCGTGGAGTCGCCTGAAGCCGAACTGATGGTCTGGGATCGAACCAGCCTCATTCAATACTGGCAGCACTCTACGTAAAAAGACTCTTTCGAGCAATTTAGAGAGAGTAGCCAGTAAGCTTATGGGACGATAAGAGGAGAGATCGGTCTCAGGTTTACCAGGCTTTGGTATTAAAATTACCTCAGCTCGTTTCCACTGGGACGGGAAATGTCCAATCTCAAAGCAACGGTTAATAACGTTGGTCAGCAACTGGATACAATTTTTAGGAAGCATTTTAATCGCCTTAGCGTCGATGCCATCGTGTCCAGGCGTTTTTTTTGGATTGAGTAGAGCAATCTCATTCTCAATCTCGTCCAGGGATGCTGATGCGATCCGTGCGTCACCCACACTTGGTAGCTCCAAGAAACGGATAGTATCCGCTTTGTCCGCCAATGTGCAGCGATCAAACGGCATGAATGAGTCATGAAGGTGCTCTGCAAAGGCATCTGCTCTTTCTTGGTCTGATCGGCACCAGTCCCCGTTTGCTTTTCGGACCACAGCTGCCCTTCTAATAGGTCGTTTAATATGGCGTGTGACCTGCCATAAGCTATTTGATGGGTCTCCTGGTTCGAGATCCTCTAGGAACCTATCAAAAGCGCTCTTCCTCAAGTCTTGTAGAAGCTCCTTTAGGCGTTTTGTGGCTCTGTTGAGGAGGTTTTTATCCCATGGGCTGCGGGTAGAGAACCAACTACGCCTGAGTCGCCTCTTTTTCGCAACGAGAGCGGCCACCTCAGGAGTCCAAAGATAAAGGTCTCTTACTGGCGTTCCAGGGTTGAAGCTGTTTCTCGGGGTGGCTATCTCTGCAGCATTGTGAATTTCTTGAGTTAGGCCTGCTACCACACTGTCAATGTCGTCGGCAGAGGAAAGTGTGGGGTTAGGGTTGACCCTGGTTAGCAGCCGTGTTTTGTATCTGTCTATGTCCATGTTGTTTTTAATCAGCCTTTTACGCGGCGCTTTTTTCTCGACCGGGGTATTGATATGTAGTGTAACAGCGGTGTGGTCGGAGAATAAGATCTCGTTGACACTGCATTCTATTTTATTGGAAGCTATACCTTTGGATATAGCAATGTCCAGTATGTCAGGGATCTTGCGCAGATCCGTGGGCCAGTATGTGGGTTCACCAGGTGAGTGGCAGCTAAGTCCTTTTTTCTGAATGCATCGGTAAAGTGCTTGTCCTTTGGGGTTGTTGGTTCGCGAGCCCCACCAGGAGTGTTTGGCATTGAAATCGCCTCCAATTATAAACCTGGGGCCAAGGCTTTCCAAAAGATGACTAAGCTGGACATCCCTAACATTGTACCTGGGTGGGAGATACGCAGCCGCGATTGTGAGGTCGCCGAGCGGGCTGGGCAGCCTAATCTGGGCACACTGCACCCAATCTTGTTGGTATGCTGGTAGTTCAATATATTTAATTCCTTTCTTGATGAGCACTGCAGCTCCACCTCGGGCTCTACCGTTTGGGTGGTTGGTGTAAATAATATCAAAGCCATAGATGGAGAAGTACGATCTCTGGGAGAAGTGAGTTTCTGATATCAGGAGTATATCTGTGTTGGTGGTCTTCACAAAGTGTTCGACCTCTGGTCTGCTATTGCACAGACCGTTCGCATTCCAGATGGTGAGATTCAGCCTTACTTGCATAGCTTACCAACAAAAGTGGCTAGCATTAGCGACATCTGGCTAAATATCTTCTCCATCATTTTTTCCATCATCAACTCCAATCGGGATACCATGGTTTCCATAGCTCCTGTTGCTGACTGCTCAGATTGGCGGGCTTGGCTTTGTGAATTATAATTTCCTCCTCTAAGCGCGTCCGAGAAGCTGACTTGTGGGTCGATTTTAGCAGATGGTAATCCTGAAGTACGCCTGGCTGAGGCATTTGGGGGACGAGAAGCGTTTGGGAACGCCTGCGCCTTGGCCGTTTTATAAACGGCGCAGCCTTTATATGAGGCAGCATGGTCGCCTCCACAGTGTACGCAGTACGCTGGTTCCTCTCTACTTTTAGTGCAATCAGCCGAGTTGTGTTTATCGCCGCACTTGACGCATCTATGTTCAAGACGGCAATATCTTTGGGTATGTCCAAACCCTTGACAGCGGAAGCATTGGGTCAAATCTTTGAATTTTAAAGGAGGCTCGATTGTTACCACCGAACTGCATAAACGTTTTATTTTGAATGCCTCATTGTTGTTGCTGGACGGCTCCAGGTTAACGAAAAAGACAGACGTTGGCAATTTCGTATTGCGGCTAATGGCGTTGTGGAGGTCTCTTACATTGTGACCTTGTTCTGCCATTGCTTCCTTAATCTCGACCTTGTCCGTCGAATGATGAAGTCCTTTAACAACTATACGATATGCTCGTTCATCTCGGGGTTGGAATGTATGGTATCTCATGTTGTGCTGATCGAGATGCGCTTTTAAGGCCGTGTAACTTATTTTGTCAGGCAACATGACCCGCACATTGCTGTCTCTTCCTGCCTTGTAAGAGAAAACTTTATCTTTGCCGACAAGCTGGGTAATCGATTCCAGGAGAGCCTTTATGTTGTTTACGTCAGGGATGAACAGTGGGGGGGGTCTAATTGTTCTGGGCTTAGGTTCAGGTTCCGGCTTGTTGATGTCATCAGCATCGTCCTCATCGCTACTATCACTGGATAGTATGGCGAACGAGTTGTTGGCCAGTTTGCGACGTGCAGCCTCGCTGGTACTAGGGCCATCTTGGGGGTGCTTACGTGGTATTTGTTTGCGTGGAAGCTTTCTCTTTATTACACTAGGCTCGCTCCCAGTACTGGTGTCATCAGATTCACAATTTTTTGCCGTGATATTGGCCTTTTTTGGCTTACTGGAACCTCTGATCATCCTGTCATCACTATTATCAGGCGCGGTTTGCCACTCCATCATGATGGTAAGGGGGAGGGCGGGGGGGGGGGGGGGGGGGGGGGGATGCTTAATTAATTTAATTTAATTTATGCACTTATAAGATTTTGATCTATGCAGCATTATTTTTTCGACTATTTGGTGACATTCCATGTGGCACATTCCCTACTTAAATATTTGCATTTAAGCAGCGGCTTAGACCTTGTCTAAATCGTTAGACCTACTCATGTAGCTTTTGCTCAGTCAATTTTTATGTAAAAGATATATCTTCAGAAGGATGTTCACCGATGTTATTACAATGAGTATAGTTAGCAATATGTTTGTTAGCTGCAAATGGGGTGTGGTGTCTACAACTTCTACCACGTTTACTACATTGGCAGTGTTATCATCTGCCTTGGATTCTTTTCCACCCATTTTATACAATGACTCTTGACTGTGCAGACGTACTAGAAGAATTGTTGTTGGCCCTAGAATGGGATGTTCGTCAATAATGATTTTTATTTTTACATAGGGTAATGTTGACAAGACTATTCGCCTCTCTTTTTTAGAGCATGAAAAGAGTGGGCTTGTTATTGTGCCTTATGTTTCAATATATTCGTATTCAAATTCATATACTGGTATGAATTTCCTATGCCTTTGCAAAATTTGTATGGCTTCCATACGAAAGTTTGAATATACGTTGTTTATATGATCGCTTTTATCTTCAATCATAAAGAAATTAGATTTTCATGAATAATGGTTTGATTTTTTTATATATATATATATATGTAAAAAATTTTTATTTTTATTCGAAGAAGCAGGAGGCCTTTGTATGATTATGTTGCACTGTACCTTGACGCACACAACCTAGTGCGCGTCATTACAATGTTATAAAAATTTATATTAAATTTTAAGTTTAATTTTAAAATTGGAGATTGCTGTTCTGCTTCTTCTTCGTCTTATTTGGCTGCCTGGGAGCGGTCAGCGTTGCAGGTGCAGGTCATCGCACAGGCCGGGGTGAAAAGTGGTCCCTCGCAGTCTTCTGGGCAGTTCTTGGATGGTTTGGGCAGCTTTTTTTCTCTGGCGGTTGAAGTTTGGTATGATTATTAATGATTTTAATATTTTGAGCAGTAGGTGTTTTATGTATTTTTAATCGCTTTGCCTCTTCTGCGAGGAAATCTAGCTGTCTTGGTAGTCTATTTGCGTTTTCCCAAGGCGGGGGCTTATTGCTATTATATAATAGCTTGCATATCTCAGCTTTGCATTTTTTAATACGCATCTTGAAAAGGTTCTAGTCCAGAAAATGCTATGGTCATTATCCTTTGAAATGAGTTGGCGCTATTTTAAAACCAAATTGCTTGTCGAAAAGGATGTTATATTTCTTGAACTTTCCTCTAGAATGTTGTCAATTCTGGGGAGCGGAAATTTATCGGTCAAAAGCTTTTTATTTATTGGGCAATAGTCGATTACTAATCACCATTTATTTTGCTCTGATCCCGGAAGGGATTTCTTGGGAACTAGTAAAAGTAGGCTATTGTATTCGGATACAGATGGTTCGACTATATTGTCGGTGAACAATTTCCCAACTTGTTTTTATTATCGTCTACTTGCCTATGATGACTTATATATATATTGGTTCATTGACTTTTAGTCTCAATTTTTGTTTATAGAAGTTGTTAGTTGTTATCGATTCGGTTTCTAGTCCGAATACATCACTATATTTGGTGCATAATTCTACTAATTGTTTTTTGAATTGGGGCGAAACATTTTTCTTTAGTTGAGCTAAAACGTTTTCGTTTCTATTTTCTTGAGTAGTTTCAACTAAATCATAGTTCGAAAGTGGTTCATATTAAAATTTGTTTATGCTGACCAACTAGTCAGTATTAGTTGCTATTGTGTTTACAATGTGAACACCATTTTTTATTTCTTGATTTGGTATTAATATACAAGCTTCTTTTGTGTTTATCTCAATTTTCCTTATGACGTGGGATCTTGCTGGTAGTGTAATATTGTTATTACAATTTATAAAGAAGAGTTCATTTTAGCACGTCAGTGCTGGTTAGGTTGTAGTATGAGAATGAATTTATTCAAAGTCAATGTTATGCGCTTAGGCTATGGATACATATATATTCTTATGCTGTTATTGGTTAACAGCTACAAAGAGAGGGAGAGTGAGTAGTGTTAGTGAGCATATATGTTGCTCATGCAATGCGCTCAGACGGAGCGTGGGATATGCAGCGTAAACATAAATGGTCAGCGTGCGGGGCTAGTGACTCGCGCTGCGTAATATGAGCCAGAGCCAATACATAGAGTGGCTCTGGGTTTGTTTAATTTTTATTTGTTATTGTATGCAACAAAGGGCCACATACTATATATATATGAATACTGGGTGTTACTTTTAGGCATATACACACTACACCTCCCTTTTTAAAGAACTAACGTAACATTATAAATGTGTAGTTATTAAATGAACAAAATTGGTTTTTTTTGTATTAAATAGTAAAATGTAGTAAAAATGATTAAAATAATATGAATTTTAAAAATATAAAAATATAAAAATGTAAAATATAAAAATGTAAAATTCATTATAACAATTTGTTTTTCTTAAGGATTGTTTTTTTATTTTTTTTTTTTTTTATTTTATAATTTTAATTTTATATGTTTTATTCGTTACAAATTTTTAGTCTATTCTTATGAACTTTTTGTTCTTTACCTTTTGTATCTTTTATTATAGCATTGTCTTTATCTTTTATGCTTACTACCGTATATGGTCCTAAGTATTTATTTTCTAATTTATGACCTACTTCATTTGATCTATGCTATTAAAATGTTTTGGTATATTTGAATTTTTACTGAAAACTAGCTCATATGGACAATAATCATGTGCCATTGATGGGGTTGTATTGTAACAATAAACGAAGTATTGAAGCCATGTGTCCCAGTCAGTTTTATCAACTGTTATGTAGGAACGTATGTACTCATTAAACGTTCTGTGACTTCTTTCAACAGTACCAACTGTTTGGTGATGGTGTGCTGTTGATGTTATATTATCTATTTTTAGGTATTTACATATGTCCGTTATTATTGAATTCTTATATTCTGTACCCATGTCCGTTATGAACGTCTTCATTGGACTGTCCTTCAGAATAAAAGATTCGAATATTGCTTTAGCGACAGTTTTTGCATTTTTATTTGGAATCGGAATGGCAACTAGGTATTTTGTTAAATCACAAATTAGTGTAACTGCATACTCATTACCATTCTCTGATCTTGGTAATGGACCTATAGTGTCAACAATTACCCTGTCGAAAGCGTTTGTTGGTGTTTCAGTTATAATCATAGGTGTCTTAGTGTGCTTTGTTGTTTTGCCTTTTTGACATTTCGGACAATTACGTATGTACTTTGTTACATGACGTGTCATATTTTTCCAATAGTAATGTCTTTTTATTTTTGCTAGCGTTTTTGAAGTGCCCGTGTGACCACCTTGAATAGGATCATCATGGAATGTAGACATTATTGCTTCTTTTTCTGATTCTTTATTTATTTGGGTTACCGACTTGAGTAGCGCTACTCTTAAGTTTTTTAAATATATATTGCCCATATTTTTGAAAGTATCTATTGAATGTTTTCGAAGATCTTTTCGCTCGGTACCACTTTGAGTTGGCTGATTCCTAATATACCTAATATACCTAATATATATTGGAAAAATTGACCTAAATCGATAGTTCCATTAGTATAAAGGTCGCTAATCTCAATTCTTGCAACAACCTTTTTACCATGTTTTAAAATACAAAGCATATTTGTTATGTGCAAGGTCACTATTTTTCACATATCGTCGTTGTTTAATAACGCCGTATACGTTGGGCTTAGAAGCTTTATCAAGATTTTGCCTTGGCAAAATTTCTTGTTCTTTTCCTGCGCAGGATTTATTTTGTCTACTTTGTTGTCTTGTAGTGACTTTCAAGACATTTGTATTAGTACTTTTTAATTCTTTGATGGTTATTCTTGATAACGCATCTGCAACAAAATTATCTTTTTTTTTTTCCTTAAGGTATTCTACAGTGAACTCATACTCTTCTAAATCTAGTCTCATTCTCGTTAATTTTGAACTTGGATTTACTATTGAAAACAGATATGTCAAAGGTCTATGGTCTGTTTTAATAGTGAAATGTTGACCATATATGTATGGTCGAAAATGGGTTATTGCCCAGTGGATTGCTGCCAACTCTTGTTCGGTTGTACTTTTATTGCTTTCTCCTTTTGTAAATGAACGAGAAGCATATGCTACGGGCAATTGTTTATCTCCATACGTTTGAGTCAAAACTGCTCCGCAGGCTAGTTTACTGGCATCTGTTATGATGCAAAATTCTTTGCTAAAATCTGGGTATTTTAGTAAAGTGGTCTTCATAAGAGCTTTTTTTTAAATATTCGAACGCTTTTTGGCATTCATCGGACCACTCAAAGTGGACAGTCTTTTTACATAATCTTGTTATGTGACGTGAATAATCTGCAAAGTTTTTTATAAAACGTCTGTAATAATTGCATAATGCAACGAATCTTCTGGCGCTATCAACGTCCGTTTGTTAAGTTTTTGATCATGTGGTTTTCGGAACAACCGATGACGATTAAGTCTTCCATGTACAAGAAAGCTTGTGAAGGTTCTAATCCGGAAAAAGCGATGCTCATCATTCTTTGAAAAGAATTAGGCGCTATTTTTAGACCAAATGGTAATCGTGTAAAACGATAGGAGCCATTGCACGTTGAAAAAGACGTATTATTTCTAGAATTTTCTTCTAATTCTATTTGGTGAAAACCGGACATTAAATCTAAGCATGAGAAATATTTTGCTCTGCCTAGTTGGTCAAGAATATCATCTATTCTTGGGAGTGGAAATTTGTCAGACAAGAGTTTTTTGTTAATTTGATGATAGTCTATAACTAATCGCCATCTCTTGGTATCGGAACCAGGTAATCCCTTTTTTGGGACAAGAAGTATAGGACTGTTATATTCCGATACAGACGGTTCTACAATATTATCCGAGATAAGTTTTTTGACTTGATTATTAACTTCTTCTTTATGGGTATGAGGAATTCTATAGTTTTTAATGTACACTGGTTCAGTTTCTTTTAGTCTTAGTTTTTGTTTATAAAAATTATTGGTTGTTATGGATTCGGTTTCCAGTCCGAATATGTCTGTATACTTGGTGCGGAGATCTTTTAATTGTGTCTTAAATAATGGGGGAAAGTTCTTTTTTAGTTTTTTCATCACCGTTTCTTGGCGATCTTTGCTAATTTCGTGGACTGTTTCATAGTCACTTAGCTTTTCTATTTTAATGTCGTTAAGATTTACTATTTTTATTGAATTTGTTGTATTTAAAATTCGGACAAATGTTTGTTGATTATTGGAAAAAGTATTTCCAATGAATATTCCTTTATCAATTTCTTGATTTGGAATGAAAATATTGTTTTCTGGCGAAACAATATTGATTTGACGGACTACTTCAGAACGAGCTGGAAGTATTGTGGCATTATTATCACAAGTGTGAGTTATTGGTAGTTTTATAGGATAGTTTAAATTATTTGGCCGAAGTATTAGAGAATCACATGTTTGTGTGAAATCTAATTGGCAATTATACTTTTTAAAGAAGTCTATACCAATAATGCCATCGCTGGGTATTGGGAAATCGTGTCCGACTATGTGAAAGTCGTGTGGAATGACATATTTTCCGGTAGATAATTCTACGAATGCTAAACCTTTGGAAAAAACTGAACCTTCACCGATTCCAGATATTTGAGTTGATATGTTTGAATTAATGTTTTCAAATGTATCAACATGTTCTTTTAATAGAGATATGTTTGCACCAGTATCTAGCAATAGGGTAAATGCTTTACCTGTTTTTTGGTTATTTATGTTAATGAAGATACTGAGGTTTAGATTGACTGTGTGTACTTTGGTGTTTCTTGGTGCATATCTTAAGGGTTTTGTTGGTTTTCCGAGTTAGTCTGTGTAACTCGAACATTATTATTACCATTATAGTTGCCATTGTTATTGTTTTGGTTTTTACCTCGGTTGGAATTATTCCTTCCTCGGTTATTACCACGGGCATTACCTCTATAATGTCCTCTGCCATTGCTATTGTTAGTATAGTTTGCGTTATGATTACCGCGGCCATTGCCTCTACCTCTTTGGTAATTGCGATAATCATTGCCTCTATTATGTCTGCCTCGCTGATATAATACTGTGCTGGCACTTCCAGTCATTTCAGGGCTGCAATGAATGTATTTACTCATTGCATCATTAAATGTGCTGAAGTTTCCAGCTTCTAGTATTATACGAAGTTTTTCATATTCACAATTTTTGGTCATTGCAGATATTGACTCTTTAGTAGAGAATTTCTCTGCATTATCCGAGTCCAGGCCTTCGTCAATATAAGCTGCCTCGAGTTGCTTACGCAAGTTATCGATTTCAGCTGTATATTGAGCTGCTGTTTTACCTTTTTGTTGGGCGTTTAACAGCTTTGCCTTAATCACGTCAATGGATTCTCCTTTGACGCAACTTTTTAATTAATTAATAATGCCATAGATCGTAGTCTCGTCTTGGCATTTGTATAGTATTGTGCCAATTAGTTTCGATTTTATGACTTCTACCGCCAAATCCTCTTGGTTGCCCTTTGCTCGTTCAACAAGCCTTAAGGCTGTTAAAAAACGATTTAATGACAGCTTTTTACCGTCAAATTCAGGGACTGTAGACGAAATTTGTCTTACATATTCCCTATCTAAGGCTACCTGGTCTGGCATGTTGGATTCTGTATTGTCCAGTGTCTCAATTTCGATATCGATATTTATATCAGTAATTGGCTTCGACTCATTAAGATCTTGTAGCTGGTTTGGATCAAACTTTGCTGGTAAAAATAGATCTTCTGGAACATTTATTATAATGTTCTGTCTAATGCCAATGTTTTTCAATCTGGTATTTAAAGATTGTATGAATTTAAGGCACTGCCTGGTATGCTCCTGTGTTAGTTTATTTTTAATGGAATTTACTGCATGTACTATATCGTTATATTGTTTTATCAATATTTGTACATGGTATATTAGTGTTTCTACCTTTATAGGTATGCCTTTATTAATGCATTTATATGACTTGTCAAATTTGTCTTTGTGGTCACTGATATTTTTCACCAATATACTCCATTCCATACTAATATAATAGATATTTATTGATGCAGTCGCACCATTAGTATCGTTGCTGGTCCCAAAATTGGGTGTTCTTCAGTTACTAGTTTTACTGAGACATATGGCAACGTACTTAGTATGATTCCTCTGACATATTCAAATATGTTCAAACCTTGTCTAGTCCGTCTGCTCTACTGATATATCGTTTCTTAATTTTCTTTGTATGCATTGCATACACCTTCAATGCTAGCGATACAACAAATACTACGGTGATTATAATTAGCAAAAGTGTAATATTCTCTAAATTTTCTTTATGATCGATTACTTTAACAGTATTGATTACATTTGCGGCCGATTTTTCAACCTTGGACTCGTTTGAGCCCATTTTAATTTAAATTAATATTGTTGAAAATTTTAAATGAACATCATATTTTATATTTGAAAATTGTTACAAATGAATATTATATTTTCATTATTGTGTCTGTAGTATATCTTTTCTGTATAATTTTTTTTTTTTAAATGAAAGTTTTTTTTTTGTTTAGTATTTTTAATATTATATTTAGGCATAAGGCCTTTCGTGTCTATTTAAAAACCCTATTTCGATCAACGCAGTGATCTCCTCTCTAATTTGGCGTACAATTTTTTTTTTTACTTTACCAAAGTGGGCGTCATTACAATTTATAAAAAGCTTAATGTAATCTTAGATAATACTGCTTCGTCTGCTGCTTCTATTGGTGTGGTGCTATTTCTCCTTATTTGGCTGCCTTGGAGCGGTCAGCGTTGCCGGTGCAGGTCATCGCACAGGCCGGGGTGTAAAAGGGTCCAGGGCAGTCGTCAGGACATCTTTTCTTCATCTTAGGTAGCGGCTTTTAATCTGTTGGTTTATTGGTTTTTAATAAATTTCTTATAGGGTGAGGAGCATGTATTGGCTTGTGCTTTGTGCTTGCGCACTTCCGCCTCTAAGAAATCTAGCTCATCGCACTTCCGCCTCTAAGAAATCTAGCTCATCGGCTAGTTTCTTGGTTTCTTCTTTATTATACAACACTTTAACAATTTCGGCTTTGCTCTTCTTAATGCGCAGGCGTAAGCCACCACGATTTCTTGGTTTCTTTTGATTTATTTCAACTTCTTTGTTAGCCGTTTCTCTGGCTAGAAGTTGGCGCGCCCTGTTCTCATCAAGAGTAATGCGTATGGACATAATATGCACAAAAGCCACACCTTACTTACTCAGAAATTTATGATATTGCTATTTTCCGCCGCTGTTTTTGTAGTTGTTGTCGTGCTGCTGCACCTGCCACAGTTGTTGTTGTCGTTTATTTATTTTTCCCACGTTGCGTGACACTTGTCACGGTCGCCATGTAATATTGTCATTACAATTTATAAAGAAGAGTTCATTTTTGCACGTCAGTGCTGATTAGGTTGTAGTATGAGAATGAATTTATTCAAAGTCAATGTTATGCGCTTAGCCTATGGATACATATATGTTCTTATGCTGTTATTGGTTAACAGCTACAAAGAGAGTGAGAGTGAGTAGCTTGCATATGCCTGTGTTAGTGAGCATATATGTTGCTCATGCAATGCGCTCAGACGGAGCGTGGGATATGCAGCGTAAACATAAATGGTCAGCGTGCGGGGCTAGTGACTCGCGCTGCGTAATATGAGCCAGAGCCAATACATAGAGTGGCTCTGGGTTTGTTTAATTTATATTTGTTATTGTATGCAACAAAGTGCCACATACTTTTTATATATGAATACTGGTTGTTACTTTTAGGCATATACACACTACAGTAGAAGTAATGAATTGTTTCCAGAACTGTATGTTATTGGAACATAAATTGGAAAATTTAAGTTTTTGGGTCTAAGTATAAGCCAATCTTCAGTTGGTTTGAAGTCTAACTGTCAATTGAATCGTTTTATAAAGTCAATGCCTATAATTCCACCACATCTTATTGTGAAATTTGAATTTACTATATGAAAATCGTGTGGATTATATTGTTGTCTGTCTGTAGCTCTATTGATGCGAGATCTGGGACTTTATTACTCCCTGGCCTATGTCTTGGATACTTATTATTGTATCATTTTGGATGTCTTGATAAACATCGGAGTTTGCTTTAAAAAGCGAAATATATACACCTGTGTCTACAAGGAATGATAATTTTCTTTTGGTAAGTGCATTTTGAAATGACACATAAATATTGAGAGTACAATTTATTGAATGAACCTTTATACTTAGGCCTCGTTGCTTAAAGGGGTCTGGGAGTTTCCCGGCGTGTGTTGTGTAACTCGAACATTATTGTTGTGTCCTCTGTTTGAGTTACACCGGCCTCTATTTTGGAACTGTCCCTTATTATAATTTCTGTTATAACTCTCATTATTATTTCTGGAACCGTTGATAATTACCTCTGCCACGATAAAAGTTTAAGTTTTGTGTTTATAATGCTTACAGCAGTTAGTTCATGAGTGCTTTTAAGGTAACCTATTAGATTCAATGCATCCAAGAAACTTTGTAGGTATTCGGCCTTTCCATCGAACTCTGGTAAGAGTGACGAGGCTAATTTTAAAAACTCTACAACTGTCTGAGCCATGTTTACTAATTTAATTTCTTCTATTTGGTCGTTTTCCGTTGATTTTGTCAAGAATGTTTAAGCTTACCAGATTGTCCTTAAGACGTTGTAAAATGTCTGAAGCTTGGACTCTGTGTAAGCTTGTGAGTTAATCCTGCCACTCCTTGGTTAAACTCCTGATTTTATTGTATTCATATACAAGAATCTCAGTGTGTTTAAGTATGGTTGGTTGCAAAACTGGTGCGCTTTAATTTATGCACTTATAAGATTTTGATCTATGCAGCATTATTTTCTCGACTATTTGGTGACATTCCATGTGGCACATTCCCTACTTAAATATTTGCATTTAAGCAGCGGCTTAGACCTTGTCTAAATCGTTAGACCTACTCATGTAGCTTTTGCTCAGTCAATTTTTATGTAGAAGATATATCTTCAGAAGGATGTTCACCGATGTTATTACAATGAGTATAGTTAGCAATATGTTTGTTAGCTGCAAATGGGGTGTGGTGTCTACAACTTCTACCACGTTTACTACATTGGCAGTGTTATCATCTGCCTTGGATTCTTTTCCACCCATTTTATACAATGACTCTTGACTGTGCAGACGTACTAGAAGAATTGTTGTTGGCCCTAGAATGGGATGTTCGTCAATAATGATTTTTATTTTTACATAGGGTAATGTTGACAAGACTATTCGCCTCTCTTTTTTAGAGCATGAAAAGAGTGGGCTTGTTATTGTGCCCTATGTTTCAATATATTCGTATTCAAATTCATATACTGGTATGAATTTCCTATGCCTTTGCAAAATTTGTATGGCTTCCATACGAAAGTTTGAATATACGTTGTTTATATGATCGCTTTTATCTTCAATCATAAAGAAATTAGATTTTCATGAATAATGGTTTGATTTTTTTATATATATATGTAATATATATATATGTTTATTTATATATGTATGTAAAAAAAATTTATTTTTATTCGAAGAAGCAAAAATTTTGCGAAAAGCTTTTTACATTATTATTATTTATTTTTTAATTACGATTTTCAATTTTTTTTTTTTAATATTTGTTATAAAATCTATTTTGGCAGGAGGCCTTTGTATGATTATGTTGCACTGTACCTTGACGCACACAACCTAGTGCGCGTCATTACAATGTTATAAAAATTTATATTAAATTTTAAGTTTAATTTTAAAATTGGAGATTGCTGTTCTGCTTCTTCTTCGTCTTATTTGGCTGCCTGGGAGCGGTTAGCGTTGCAGGTGCAGGTCATCGCACAGGCCGGTGTGAAAAGTGGTCCCTCTGGGCAGTTCTTGGATGGTTAGGGCAGCTTTTTTTCTCTGGCGGTTGAAGTTTGGTATGATTATTAATGATTTTAATATTTTGAGCAGAAGGTGTTTTGTGTATTTTTAATCGCTTTGCCTCTTCTGCGAGGAAATCTAGCTGTCTGGGTAGTCTGTTGCGTTTCCCCAAGGCGGGGGCTTATTGCTATTATATAATAGCTTGCATATCTCAGCTTTGCATTTTTTAATACGCAGCTTGAAAAGGTTCAAGTCCAGAGAATGCTATGGTCATTATCCTGGGAAATAAGTTGGCGCTATTTTTAAACCAAATTGCTTGTCGAAAAGGATGTTATATTTCTTGAACTTTCCTCTAGAATGTTGTCAATTCTGGGGAGCGGAAATTTATCGGTCAAAAGCTTTTTATTTATTGGGCAATAGTCGATTACTAATCACCATTTATTTTGCTCTGAACCCGGAAGGGATTTCTTGGGAACTAGTAAAAGTGGGCTATTATATTCGGATACAGATGGTTCGACTATATTGTCGGTGAACAATTTCCCAACTTGTTTTTGTATTTCGTCTACTTGGCTATGATGACTTATATATATATTGGTTCATTGACTTTTAGTCTCAATTTTTGTTTATAGAAGTTGTTAGTTGTTATCGATTCGGTTTCTAGTCCGAATACATCACTATATTTGGTGCATAATTCTACTAATTGTTTTTTGAATTGGGGCGGAACATTTTTCCTTAGTTGAGCTAAAACGTTTTCGTTTCTATTTTCTTGAGTAGTTTCAACTAAATCATAGTTCGAAAGTGGTTCATATTCAAATTTGTTTATGCTGACCAACTAGACCAACTGATCAGAACTGTATGTTATTGGAACATAAATTGGAAAATTTAAGTTTTTGGGTCTAAGTATAAGCCAATCTTCAGTTGGTTTGAAGTCTAACTGTCAATTGAATCGTTTTAAAAAGTCAATGCCTATAATTCCATCACATGTTATTGTGAAATTTGAATCTACTATATGAATATGATTATTAATGATTTTAATATTTTGAGCAGTAGGTTTTGTGTATATTTAATTGCTTTGCCTCTTCTGCGAGGAAATCTAGCTGTCTTGGTAGTCTATTTGCATTTTCTCAAGGCGGGGGCTTATTGCTATTATATAATAGCTTGCATATCTCAGCTTTGCATTTTTTAATACGCAGCTGTATGCCTCCTCGATTTCTTGGTTTTTCCTTTTCAACGCTATCTTGATCAACGGCCGGGGCTTCTTTAATCTTGGGGCTCTGTTAATCTTCTTACCCTATACTCATCTAATGTGATGTGTATGGATCACCTTGATCATTATTAACTGGAAGTCCATAGTGGGCAAGCAGCCTATTTTGCAATTCCGCTATTCTACCACTTGTACTAAGGCCTAGCTCAGTTAGGTTAATACGCAAATCTGCCACAAGCAATTCCAAGATCTGGTCTCTACGCATTTTATAACTTAAATCTTTAACTTAAATGTATTGAAATTATTTGAATATTAAATTAAATGCTTCCAACTTTTGTTCACAACTTATGGCTTAAAACTGTATCAGACTATATTTAACATAAATTTATATCGAGATACTAATGTTACTTAACAGTATGTTAATATTAACTATAAAATTACTTTTCGGCGGTCTCTAAACCTTCGTGTCTCCGATGTCGCGAAACTCCCGAATTATTTTCGTTTTGCCTTTGGAAATTGTTTTTCTTTTCTTTCTACTCACCAACACCAATACAAAACTCCAGACCGTTAGTTTTTTATTCCAAAAACATGTGCGTATGCATTTGCAGAGTGTACATCGCTCTCACTCGTTGCTTCTCCCTGCATAGCTTCTCAAAAACCCCGAGATCTACTAACATACATGTGGTCTCCAGTTTTTCCGTAGTGAATAACTCTGATTTTAGTGAATAACTCTGTATTATTTTAATGTTTATATTATTTGGATAATTGTAGCTTATAATGCTATGTAGTTAATAATGCTATACATATGTAATTTATATGTAAATTTAATAGACGAGTCACTAATGCGTGCGTAGCCTACGAGATTTCGGCGTCGACTGACTCTCTGATCGTTTTTCTCTCAGAGCGGAAACTCTCCTGTAGCCGTCTGGCTCTCTATCGTTGCTCGCTCGGCTACTTGCTCTTCTGGAACTTTTCCGACTCCTACATTCGGCCCTCCTGACATCGAATTCGTAACGACTTCTTTAATGAATTCTGCTACCGTAGATGTTTTACAAGGACCTTCTCCATCTCCTACTTTCTTTACGGACCAAGATATTTTCCCTTTAACTTCAGCCCTACTCCATACTGAGTACGCCCAATCGCAACGGAGTTATCTTTGTACTTCTGGGTTCTGTATTGTTAATTAGCTGTTGTACTTTACCTTCGTGCTTGTACCAACAACATGGGGTCTCTAAACTTAGTTTTGTCAACATGGGCACTACAATTTTGTGCATTCGCTCGACTTGTCCGTTACCGCGTGGAACACCTGTGGTTATCAGCAAATGCTGTATTGTAGGCTTATCGCTGCAATCTTCGAAAAGAATCGCTATAAACACCGCACCTCTGCCTGACACAATCGTATATGGGTTACCAAAATTAACAGCCTGATGCTCCTAAAAAGTTACAGCCTCTTCGGCGAATGTGTTGCGAGTTGGATATAACCAGATATACTTTGAAAATCCATCGAAAATAACTAAAATGTGATTATATCTCTTCTTGGTTATTTCCATCGGCCCCACGTGATCAATTTGATACGTTACTAATGGCTTATCACCCTTATCTATCGCACTTAGGTATTCTTCTTCGCTGCCAGCATTTGTATTTACCAGAATGCACTGGACACAATTACCGACTACCCGAGCCACTTTTTCCTTCGGTTTTGGAATAAAATATGACTTTTCTATCAAGCATTGCGTTTGCTTTGCTGAAAAATGTCCATGTCTCTCGATCTGGATCCTTGAACAAAATCTGATTCGCAATCTAAAACTTCTCGTACCCTTTACTTTCTACCAAATCTCTCACTACTTATGTCCAATCGTCATCTAACTGTGCTTCCTTTAACCGATGCATCACACTGTCAGTCAAAACGAAATAAGCTATTCTGGTATCTACATGTCTCATTTGCGTACCTGAGCTGTGCTCGATTTCGTAATCAAAGTCTTGCAGAGATACCGCTCATCTTGCTACTCTCAACGGCACCTCCTTCTT
Organism: Drosophila montana; assembly: GCF_035044405.1. Lineage (NCBI taxonomy): Eukaryota > Metazoa > Arthropoda > Insecta > Diptera > Drosophilidae > Drosophila > Drosophila montana. Next base: position 19,385 of record NW_026997584.1, read on the forward strand.
TTTCATCGTCATGGCGGACGCATTGTAATCACCCAAAAACCCAAAAGATAAACTCGTCATTTTGTGAAAGCTCCTATTACTACAAGCACTTCGAGTTCGTATGAGTGCTACTTTTCCTCACTAGGCTTTGTTTTACGACTCATGTACATTACAGGATGCAACAAGCGATCTTCTGAGTTTCTCTGTAATAATACAGACCCAAACCAAAACTTAGATGCATCTGTATGAATCTCTGTACCCAATTTAGGATTATACAACATTAGAACTGGCTTACTGGTTAACGCCATTTTTAACTGTTCGAATACCAACTGCTGTAAATCCTTAATTTCAAACTTTGAATCCTTCCTAAGCATGTTTGACAACGGCAATTAACAGCAATTACTGCATGTCTTTCCTAAAATACTAAGTCAAACCAAGAAAATCTTGTCTTATCGCGGGGTATTGGAAAATTTAATACTGCCTGCGTGTTCTCCTTACTTGGTTTAATGGTACCGTTTTCCAAAATGTACCCTTAAAAATGTACATTCTTCAGTAAAATCTGACACATGCTCCAATTAATACGCATGCCATTTGTCGCTGCCACCTCAAGAGCTCTGTCGATATCATCCATGTACACGACTGCATCACCATTGCTTATTAGCTCACGCATAACAGACATAATAAATCGCGTAAGCACTGCAGGTGAGTTTAAGATACCAAATGGTACATACAAAAACCCATTTCTGCGTTGCAAACGATGTATATTTCTGTGACTATAGTAAAAATCATCCCTGCAACTTCTCAATGACACTGTCCATTTGCACCACTATTTCCACCACACGCGCATTATCTTTTCATTCAACCTGCGATAGTCGCAACATAGCCGCTTTTTTCCGTTTTTCTTTGCTACCAGAACAATGGGTGACCTGTTCTTTATAATCTTGTCCGCAAGCCACTCTTGAACTTGATCGTCTACACCTTTCTAATCACTGAACGCTAAGCGCCACGGATGCTGGTAAACTAGTATCTCATCCGTTAACACTATCTTCATTTCTACAGGACAAGTTACGCTCTTCGGATTATACTCGTTTATCATCCTTGTCACTCTATTTGACTGCGTCTGTGTTAAACCTGACAGGAAAACCTCATCACCTGCGTCACTTTGCTCTGAACTCAGCATACATAGGCTTTTGAATTCATTAATTAAGTCGGCGCATGAGCCCTGGGCTTTCTGTTTACCATAGCTTTGACTCCTGAATTCACTTTCACTGGCCACCCTGCGTACAAACTCTGTTACATGTTTTGTTACTTTCATATCGATAGTTACGAGAATCGTTCGGCCAAAAATAGCATCAAATGCCATGTCTTCATCGAAAATGACATGAAACTCGACATGCATAGCGATTCCATCTATCTGCACTGGGATTGTCAAACTGCCAAATGCTACTATTTGACTCTCGCCAATGCCTGTCAAATGTTTCTCACCACCCGATAAGTTGTCGACTACTAATTTTGCAAAAGCATTCCGGTGAAGCAAACCCAAATCTGCTCCTGTATCCACAAGCCCTTAAAAAATTACCTTTGAGTGAACAACAGTTCTGGTTGTTTTATATGCCGTGTATTTTATATACCCTGGTTGATTGCAACGGAAACACTTACATAGAAGTTTCCTCTATATCTAGCTTGGTACAATAGAGCTTTATTTGCTCTGGTATCCAGTATACTAAAAAATACTAGAAATAAGCCAATGTTATAAAATACCATAAGACTATTGATATGTAATGAATACATATCGATGCCCATGGCATCGGAAGAATGCATTTTTTGAATTGAATTGGTGCGGTCGAGAGTTAAGTTCCAACATCGAAAAATAAACGTCGTTTACAATGATATTCCGCAAATAATGAAATATTGTGAAATAACTTGAAAAGAAAAAATGAACTTAGCGCCATATTAGACAACAACGGCTAGAATTTCAAAAACAGTAAGCCGGTTCAGCAATTGCGGAAAGCAGTCTATCGTGTTCTGAACGTAATGGAAGTGTTCAAGTGCGTATTGAAACCAGCAGTGATCTTCGCGACGCCGCCGAGTTGGTACCAGCCTGTGACGAAATTCATAACGCCACCGAGGTGGCGCCAACAAATTGTGAAATTCGTGGAAGCAAGAAATTAGTACGTAAATGTTTGGGTGACGACAACTACCCTATTTGAAGCTGCTCATTTTCGATCAGATAAGTCAGAAGCCGCAAGGAGTGGCAGACAGTTCTGATAGAGGCGCAAGTGGCAAGCCCAAGCCCAAGGCGGTATGTAATCAACCAGCCACGGAGAAGAGGTGATTCAACAGCCTCCAACTAAGATACCGAATGCCTGAATGCAAGTAGCCTAAAAAGACCAGAGGGATCCTGTTTTATGTGTTGGAGCACTGATCACCATTACTGCCAGTGTCCGCAGCATACTGCAGTTTTTGCATCTCCGCCACAAGTGGATGCCGTTGATCGACTTATGAGTGCCGCCTGGTGAGCACAGATGTGGAAGCGTTCGTGCCTTTATTGATACTGGTAGTCCAGTAAGTTTTCTTGAAATATCATAAGTACCTAAAAACTAAAAACCAAATAACGAAAAGTATTATGGGTTGGGGGGAAAAGTAATCCCCATATTAGGCCAAGTTGAAGGACATGTATATATTGTCAATAAGACACATTTAATTTTATTTCACGTTGTACCGCCTAAGGTGTTACCTAGTCCAGTACTGTAAGGACGTAATCCATTAACAATTATGAAGATTAAGTTATTCTGTCAAAATGATACAATAATAAAATAGTACGAACACTACTAACCAAGCAGCTTTGTTCACCAATAATTCTGAAAATATTAATATAAGTATATTACTAATTAATCAGCACTTACCAAATAATTTTCCGCTGAATCAAAAACACAGCGATATTACCAAATCATGCGATCTAAGCAATGATTTTAATGACTTCTGTGCAGGGATAGAAATGGATGTTGATGAAACCGTTAATATTGGAGTAGATTTTGGTCGAGAAGTGGCTGACCAGTGTCGTCTGATAATAACCTCTAGATACTTATGTGAAGAACATGATTATTCTACAAGCCCGAGACAGAAAATGACCATAGGACTAACTCTAAGGCGATTATCATACTATTTTAGGGAGAGAGCAGCTGAAATAATTGAAGATTAGTTAATAAAAAAATGAACCGTCATAGTAACTCCCCTTATGCATCTCCCATAGAACTGGTTAAGAAGAAATTAGGAGACATTCGCTTATGCGTTGATTATCGTGGTCTAAATAAGTTAACGGTTCGAGACAATTTTCCAATTCCCCTTATCGAATATTGTTTGGAATATTTAAAAAATAAGAAATGTTTTTTCGGTTATTGATCTTAAGGAAGGTTTTCATCAGATAGAAGTAGAGGAGAAATCCGTGCATTTAACGTCGTTCGTGACTCCCCAGGGCCAATACGAATACTTACGAGTGCCTTTTGGCCTAAAGAATAGGTCTGCTAATTTTCTAAGATTTATTTTTGAAGTATTTAGGGACTTTCTTAGAACTAAGAAAATTGTAGCGTACATGGACGTCATATTAATAGCAACAGAAACTGTAGAGGAGCATTTCGATATTTTAAGCAAACTATTAGAACAAATTGCAGAATATAAGTTGGAAGTTAATCTCAACAAATGCATATTTTAGAAGAAAGCATGGTATAGCTCCTAATGACTCCCATTTGGAAGTTCTGAGAGCGTATCCAGTGCCTCGAAATCTTAAAAGTCTTCACTAGTGTTTGGGATTTTTCTCGTACTTTCGAAGATTTGTGTTATCCCATGATAGAATTGTTGAAGCAAGGGGGTCCGTTTCCACTTAACATAGAACAATTAAATGCGTTTAATACTTTAAAAACTGCTTTGAAACAGAACTGCATACAGATGCAATTACACATGGTTTGGAAGCTATATTAATGCAATGACAAGATGATGGCCAAATGCACCCTGTAGCTTTTTATTCGGGCAAGACCACAGCAGCAGAATCTAGAAACCAATGCCATCATTTATGCATTTAGAGCATAGAGATTTTAAAATAATAACGGACTGTAATTCTTTATCCACGGAATGCTCGTTGGCCACTCGAATTGTAAAATTATGAGTATCGTATCGAACATAGACCTGGTAGCAAAATGTCGCATATAGACGCCTTGAGTAGACACACAGAAGTGTGGACATAGCGGATTATGATAGCTGTAGTGAAAATCATAGTGATAGCTGTAGTGAGAAGCATACTGATAACCTTAATAAAAACCATAAGGATAATCGAACAACGAAGAGTAAAGACAACCATAGGAAGGACTCTAAGAGGAAATCAAATAATCGCATGGACGGCTGTAAAGGGGCCTGGGGGGAGTATCAGCAGGAATCGGATGTTGTAGGGAAGACAGCATGTTGTAGTATTGTAAAGAATTTGACTTCTTGGAGGAATCTTTCTTGCAATCTTTAACCATAGTGGGCGTGGTAGGTGCGACACCAGAAGATGTTGACTTAACTCTGCAAACTGAACAGATGAGGGATCCTGAAGTTATGAAAGTCCGGAATCAGTTAGAGCAAAATGATGTACTTGGCTTTGAATTATTTGATGGCGTTCTGTATAAAATTGATGAAAGCAGTGGTTTGCGATTATATGCTCCTGCAAGTATGGAAGACCAGCTGATCCGCTTAGCGCATGAAAAACTGGACCATTAAGCAGCGGACAAGTGTTTTAATAATTTAAAAAAATCTTATTGGTTCCTTGCTATGCGGAACAGAGTAGAGAAATTTATTCGAAACTGTTTGCCATGCATATTGCTTTCTGTTCCAAAAACCATACACAAACACCAAACTTCATAGCATACCCAACCCTAGTGTACCGTTCCCTAACCTTCATATTGACAACTTAGGACCCTTAAAAAGTATAAATTCAAAAAGAAAGCATCTGTTAGTGGTAGTGGATGGCTTCACAAAATTTGTAAAGTTAAAGTCCAGTAAACAGTACAAGTACACGTGAGGCTAAAGATGAGTTGAGTATATATTTTGAATACTACAGTCGCCCGAAAAGGATAATATCGGATCGTTTACCGGTTTCACGTCTTTAGAGTTTTCTAGAGCACCACAAGCTAATGGCCAAGTTGAGCGAGTTTGCGCCCAAATATCGGAGACCGTATAAGATCAATCGGATATTTGAAAATTATCACTATGAAATAGTTTATGTAGATAACTGTCAGATGATGCAACTTCCATTTCATCGTGTGTTGGAACCAGCACGACTCATACCTTGTAAACGATATTGTAACGCCTAGTTCATAAATCGTGGTCAATCGGTATGTCAGGTCGGCCGAATGTAAATTCTGTAAATAATATAAATAAGCCAATGTTATCAAATACTATAAATAAGCCAATATTATAAAATACCAAAATGTAAAATGTGGTTTGATTTTTGAAACAATTGTAATTTGTATTAGGAGCGTCTGCTCCGTTTAGATTCTATCTTTATTCTGAATTCTTTTTCGATACACGGAATGAGCTGATTCTACTGATGTAACTGATTCCGGACTTTCATAACTTCAGGATCCCTCATCTGTTCAGTTTGCAGAGTTAAGTCAACATCTTCTGGTGTCGCACCTACCACGCCCACTATGGTTAAAGATTGCAAGAAAGATTCCTCCAAGAAGTCAAATTCTTTACTAATACTACAACATGCTGTCTTCCCTACAACATCCGATTCCTGCTGATACTCCCCCCAGGCCCCTTTACAGCCGTCCATGCGATTATTTTACTTCCTCTTAGGGTCCTTCCTATGGTTGTCTTTACTCTTCGTTGTTCGATTATCCTTATGGTTTTTATTACGGTTATCAGTATGCTTCTCACTACAGCTATCACTATGATTTTCACTACAGCTATCATAATCCGCTATGTCCACACTTCTGTGTGTCTACTCAAGGCGTCTATATGCGACATGTTGCTACCAGGTCTATGTTCGATACGATACTCATAATTTTACAATTCGAGTGGCCAACGAGCATTTCTTGGATAAAGAAAAGCAATCGCTACGTTACCCAAAGAGTCACTGCCGAAAGTTGTACTCAGCATGGGTGATATCGAAGCATTAGTACGTCAATGTTCGGGTGACGACAACTACCCTATTTGAAGCTGCTCATTTTCGATCAGATAAGTCAGAAGCCGCAAGGAGTGGCAGACAGAGCTGATAGAGGCGCAAGTGGCAAGCCCAAGCCCAAGGCGGTATGTAATCAACCAGCCACGGAGAAGAGGTGATTCAACAGTCTCCAACTAAGATACCGAATGCCTGAATGCAAGTAGCCTAAAAAGACCAGAGGGATCCTGTTTTATGTGTTGGAGCACTGATCACCATTACTGCCAGTGTCCGCAGCATACTGCAGTTTTTGCATCTCCGCCACAAGTGGATGCCGTTGATCGACTTATGAGTGCCGCCTGGTGAGCACAGATTTGGAAGCGTTCGTGCCTTTATTGATACTGGTAGTCCAGTAAGTTTTCTTGAAATATCATAAGTACCTAAAAACTAAAAACCAAATAACGAAAAGTATTATGGGTTGGGGGGAAAAGTAATCCCCATATTAGGCCAAGTTGAAGGACATGTACATTTTGTCAAGAAGACACATTTAATTTTATTTCACGTTGTACCGCCAATAATTCTGAAAATATTAATATAAGTATATTACTAATTAATCAGCACTTACCAAATAATTTTCCGCTGACTCAAAAACACAGCGATATTACCAAATCATGCGATCTAAGCAATGATTTTAATGACTTCTGTGCAGGGATAGAAATGGATGTTGATGAAACCGTTAATATTGGAGTAGATTTTGGCCGAGAAGTGGCTGACCAGTGTCGTCTGATAATAACCTCTAGATACTTATGTGAAGAACATGATTATTCTACAAGCCCGAGACAGAAAATGACCATAAGACTAACTCTAAGGCGATTATCATACTATGATAGGGAGAGAGCAGCTGAAATAATTGAAGATTAGTTAATAAAAAAATGAACCGTCATAGTAACTCCCCTTATGCATCTCCCATAGAACTAGTTAAGAAGAAATTAGGAGACATTCGCTTATGCGTTGATTATCGTGGTCTAAATAAGTTAACGGTTCGAGACAATTTTCCAATTCCCCTTATCGAATATTGTTTGGAATATTTAAAAAATAAGAAATGTTTTTTCGGTTATTGATCTTAAGGAATGTTTTCATCAGATAGAAGTAGAAGAGAGATCCGTGCATTTAACGTCGTTCGTGACTCCCCAGGGCCAATACGAATACTTACGAGTGCCTTTTGGCCTAAAGAATAGGTCTGCTAATTTTCTAAGATTTATTTTTGAAGTATTTAGGGACTTTCTTAGAACTAAGAAAATTGTAGCGTACATGGACGTCATATTAATAGCAACAGAAACTGTAGAGGAGCATTTCGATATTTTAAGCAAACTATTAGAACAAATTGCAGAATATAAGTTGGAAGTTAATCTCAACAAATGCATATTTTAGAAGAAAGCATGGTATAGCTCCTAATGACTCCCATTTGGAAGTTCTGAGAGCGTATCCAGTGCCTCGAAATCTTAAAAGTCTTCACTAGTGTTTGGGATTTTTCTCGTACTTTCGAAGATTTGTGTTATCCCATGATAGAATTGTTGAAGCAAGGGGGTCCGTTTCCACTTAACATAGAACAATTAAATGCGTTTAATACTTTAAAAACTGCTTTGACAAATCCACCGGTATTGGCAATACCCAGCCCAAATACGGAAACGGAACTGCATACAGATGCAATTACACATGGTTTGGAAGCTATATTAATGCAATGACAAGATGATGGCCAAATGCACCCTGTAGCTTTTTATTCGGGCAAGACCACAGCAGCAGAATCTAGAAACCAATGCCATCATTTATGCATTTCGCCTTTTTAGAGTATACCTAGAGCATAGAGATTTTAAAATAATAACGGACTGTAATTCTTTATCCACGGAATGCTCGTTGGCCACTCGAATTGTAAAATTATGAGTATCGTATCGAACATAGACCTGGTAGCAACACGTCGCATATAGACGCCTTGAGTAGACACACAGAAGTGTGGACATAGCGGATTATGATAGCTGTAGTGAAAATCATAGTGATAGCTGTAGTGAGAAGCATACTGATAACCTTAATAAAAACCATAAGGATAATCGAACAACGAAGAGTAAAGACAACCATAGGAAGGACTCTAAGAGGAAATTAAATAATCGCATGGACGGCTGTAAAGAGGCCTGGGGGGAGTATCAGCAGGAATCGGATGTTGTTGGGAAGACAGCAAGTTGTAGTATTAGTAAAGAATTTGATTTCTTGGAGGAATCTTTCTTGCAATCTTTAACCATAGTGGGCATGGTAGGTGTGACACCAGAAGATGTTGACTTAACTCTGCAAACTGAACAGATGAGGGATCCTGAAGTTATGAAAGTCCGGAATCAGTTAGAGCAAAGTGATGTACTTGGCTTTGAATTATTTGATGGCGATCTGTATAAAATTGATGAAAGCAGTGGCTTGCGTTTATATGCTCCTGCAAGTATGGAAGACCAGCTGATCCGCTTAGCGCATGAAAAACTGGACCATTAAGCAGCGGACAAGTGTTTTAATAATTTAAAAAAATCTTATTGGTTCCTTGCTATGCGGAACAGAGTAGAGAAATTTATTCGAAACTGTTTGCCATGCATATTGCTTTCTGTTCCAAAAACCATACACAAACACCAAACTTCATAGCATACCCAACCCTAGTGTACCGTTCCATAACCTTCATATTGACAACTTAGGACCCTTACAAAGTATAAATTCAACAAGAAAGCATCTGTTAGTGGTAGTGGATGGCTTCACAAAATTTGTAAAGTTAAAGTCCAGTAAACAGTACAAGTACACGTGAGGCTAAAGATGAGTTGAGTATATATTTTGAATACTACAGTCGCCCGAAAAGGATAATATCGGATCGTTTACATGTTTTACGTCTTTAGAGTTTTCTAGAGCACCACAAGCTAATGGCCAAGTTGAGAGAGTTTGCGCCCAAATATCGGGGACCGTATAAGATTAATCGGGTATTTGAAAATTATCACTATGAAATAGTTTATGTAGATAACTGTCAGATGATGCAACTTCCATTTCATCGTGTGTTGGAACCAGCACGACTCAAACCTTGTAAACGATATTGTAACGCCTAGTTCATAAATCGTGGTCAATCGGTATGTCAGGTCGGCCGAATGTAAATTCTGTAAATAATGTAAATACTAGAAATAAGCCAATGTTATCAAATACTATACATAAGCCAATGTTATAAAATACCAAAATGTAAAATGTGGTTTGATTTTTGAAACAATTGTAATTTGTATTAGGAGCGTCTGCTCCGTTTAGATTCTATCTTTATTCTGAATTCTTTTTCGATACATGGAATGAGCTTAAGCTAAATAAATAATGTTCTTATTCTATATACCCAGCGTACCAACACGCGAACCCTTAGCGAGAGTCTCGCAAAATGCTCACAAATGAGTTCGTATGTGAGCAGAAAACGAGTGGGATACATTTTTATCGTAAAACACTCGCACACGAGCGTTGCAGTGAGATCTTTGCGATAAAAATGCGTGTACAGTAGAGAGAATAGTGTGTTGTTTTTGTTTCTAATATTAATCGTGCTCGGAGAGTGCAAAATCGTCAAGAGAGAGAGTAAAAATGACTCGGCATTCGGATGCTGTGTTGTTTTTGTTGTTGTTTCCTACTCAGCCCGAAAAATATGTGTTTTTTTGGGGGTTGAAAAAATTCTTTGTTCTCTTTTCTATTCTTCGCCGAAGCGAGCAAGCACGTGGTTAAGTGAACAGTGAAAATTGGATTTCTGTAGACAGGTAAGTAATTAACAGGTGTTTATTAATAACCAAAATATTCCCTATTGCCCCGAAAGTGCTGAAAAGACGTACGACAAATTCATTAGGACCTCCAGGCGCCAGATAATAACGGATGATGTTGCAAGACAATGCTCCTGGCGTGGGACGGAGAAAATAAAAATAAAATTAACATATATAATTTTTTTCTTTCATTAATAGTTTTAAAATAATCTAATTTATTTATGTATTAACTTTTATTATAATTATAAGATCGCCAAAGAAATGAGTTTAAAATTTAAATCAAATAAAATGTTATTTATTTTTTAAATAAAATTTGAATTTAAAATGAATATTAAGAAAAAAAAACACCAACCAACATTTTTATGGGAACAAAATGGGCATTAAACAAAAAAAGTTTCGTAAACCATATTTCCTGCGAGCCTTTTGCCTTATCTTTTTAGAGACATTTTTAAGATTGCTACCGGCTTACAAAAAATATTTTTTTAAAAGATATTTTGAATCAAAAACGTATCACAGAAAATATTTTATTAGACTCGTTAGAAATATCAGAAAAGGTTCGCAAAACATATCACCAAAGGCTCGCTAGCCGTATTTGTTGCGACAATCGTAAATGAAACTTTGACTGCCACAAACTGAACGACATATGATTCATATTGCTATCGTTTCCTGATGCGATTGCGAGAGTTTTGTCGGGTAAATTCTCGCATTTCACCAGTTTGCGATATCATTTGCGACAGTATGGTCCGCTGGGTATGTTTATGCAGAAGGCGTAAACATAATATATATATATATATAGCGCAACCACTGTCGGTATGTCAGGTCGTCCGAATGTAAATTCTGTAAATAATGTAAATACTAGAAATAAGCCAATGTTATAAAATACTAGAAATAAGCCAATGTTATAAAATACCATAATGTAAAAGGTGGTTTTATTTATGAAACAATTGTAATTTGTTTTAGGAGCGTCTGCTCCGTTTAGGTTCTATCTTTATTCTGAATTCTTTTTCGATACATAGAAAGAGCTTAAGCTAAATAAATAATGTGCTTATGCAGAAGGCCTAAACATAAGATATATATATATAGCGCAACCACTGTCGCTGGCGGCAAAGTGCATGCTCAGCGTTTCTGATGCGACCCTATCGGTCTGCACATAAGTGGCTGATCGAGTTTCAAGAGCGCTGAAATGTTTATATGTTTATGTGGGGTAGACTTTATATATTTAATTTTGTATATTTTGACAAGTGTCGCAAAGTATATTTCATATAGATACACTACAATTTGCTGGGTATACAACACCTCCCTTTTTAGAGAAATGACGTAATATTCTTTGGAGTTATTTAAAAGTGTAGTGTATACGTTGTTTGTATATATTATTAATATTATTATATATATTTTTTGTTAAAATGTGTATTAAAATGGTATAATGTATTTTTACAATATTTAGTTGTCTAGAAATATTATGTTTGTCTTAGTATATAATATTTTGTTTAGAATCAAAAGGGAAGTCATTATTCCATTCTTCTGTTTGTTTGTCCAGTCTTTTCTTGTATAACGAAATCCATGATCCTCATTAAACTGGCTTGAAATTTAATGTATGTCAAATTATGTACAGGCAGAAGTTTGCTTTCCGATACATTAAGCCTATATACCCTTGATCAGAATCGGTAAAAAGCGGATATCTAATCCGTCTGTTGTGCAAGTTTGGTATATAATCAAGGATTAGAGCCTATAAAACTATGACATTGCAATTTAAGCTGTATCACTCTACTCCATGTACTATACAGTATGCTTTCATAATCTAAGTTATCACCAACATCATCGCTAATCTTATTACATAGCTATAAATCAAGTAAAAACACCAATTTATGCTGTTCACCAATATAAGCCACAGTTAAATGCAATTAACTTTTGAGATTACACAAATATTCTATAACACAATAAGATGTACTGTTGAAAATTTCATCAAGATCGGTTAAAGAAAACGTGTTTTGACTTTCCTTGTATCAGCGGCAGCAAGCGAAAATTCCAAGAATTTTTGTATACATGTACACACACACATTCATTCGCGTCTGCTTTTAATTCTATCAACAGCATTGCAATTGCGATTGTATTGTTTTCTGTGCTGCTATTTTAATTCGTTTTTTACTCATTAAGATTCAATTATTGGTGTGGTTGTTGGGTAGAGGCGACTGCAAGTAATGCGGTCTGTTGCGAGCTCAAACCCTGAGAACATATTTTTTTTTAATTTTTCTTTATTACTACTAATGCGAACGAGCGCGTTGGTGTTGGAATAAGAGGGTTCAGGGTATCCACTAGTCGGGAGCTCCCGACTATAACCTCTTACGTGTTTAACCTATCCTTGGTACTCTCTGTTTTTTCTGTTTGCTATCTTTTATATTAAATATTATCTAAAATATCTGGCTTGAGGTCTGGGTTTGTAAAGACAAACAATGAAAAAAATTTTATTTAATGTTTTGCTTCCAATATATTTCGGTTGCACATCGGCAAACCGTCTTCAGGGCACTAACACCAAGATACAAAAAACAATTAACAATTAGAATACAATAAATTAAACATTAATTCGAACATTTTACATACAGTATTTTACACGTCTGCACTTTTTGACTTGGAGATTGATACTGAGGCTGTTTGGCTGTTTAAGAGGTGTCTGTGTCTGTCTTGTAGTTTAGTCGAAATAGTAGCGTACATGGACGTCATATTAATAGCAACAGAAACTGTAGAGGAGCATTTCGATATTTTAAGCAAACTATTAGAACAAATTGCAGAATATAAGTTGGAAGTTAATCTCAAAAAATGCATATTTTAGAAGAAGGAATGCGAGTTCTTAGGATATAGAGTCGATAGGCATTGTATAGCTCCTAATGACTCCCATTTGGAAGTTCTGAGAGCGCATCCAGTGCCTCGAAATCTTAAAAGTCTTCACTAGTGTTTGGGATTTTTCTCGTACTTTCGAAGATTTGTGTTATCCCTTGATAGAATTGTTGAAGCAAGGGGGTCCGTTTCCACTTAACATAGAACAATTAAATGCGTTTAATACTTTAAAAACTGCTTTGGCAAATCGACCAGTATTGGCAATACTCAGCCCAAATAGGGAAACGGAACTGCATACAGATGCAATTACACATGGTTTGGAAGCTATATTAATGCAACGACAAGATGATGGCCAAATGCACCCTGTAGCTTTTTATTCGGGCAAGACCACAGCAGCAGAATCTAGATATCACAGCTTCAAGTTGGAAACCCTTGCCATCATTTATGCATTTCGCCGTTTTAGAGTATACCTAGAGCATAGAGATTTTAAAATAATAATGGACTGTAATTCTTTATCCACGGAATGCTCGTTGGCCACTCGAATTGTAAAATTATGAGTATCGTATCGAACATAGACCTGGTAGCAACATGTCGCATATAGACGCCTTGAGTAGACACACAGAAGTGTGGACATAGCGGATTATGATAGCTGTAGTGAAAATCATAGTGATAGCTGTAGTGAGAAGCATACTGATAACCGTAATAAAAACCATAAGGATAATCTAACAACGAAGAGTAAAGACAACCATAGGAAGGACTCTAAGAGGAAATTAAATAATCGCATGGACGGCTGTAAAGGGGCCTGGGGGGAGTATCAGCAGGAATCGGATGTTGTAGGGAAGACAGCAAGTTGTAGTATTAGTAAAGAATTTGACTTCTTGGAGGAATCTTTCTTGCAATCTTTAACCATAGTGGGCGTGGTAGGTGCGACACCAGAAGATGTTGACTTAACTCTGCAAACTGAACAGATGAGGGATCCTGAAGTTATGAAAGTCCGGAATCAGTTAGAGCAAAGTGATGTACTTGGCTTTGAATTATTTGATGGCGTTCTGTATAAAATTGATGAAAGCAGTGGCTTGCGATTATATGCTCCTGCAAGTATGGAAGACCAGCTGATCCGCTTAGCGCATGAAAAACTGGACCATTAAGCAGCGGACAAGTGTTTTAATAATTTAAAAAAATCTTATTGGTTACTTGCTATGCGGAACAGAGTAGAGAAATTTATTCGAAACTTTTTGCCATGCATATTGCTTTCTGTTCCAAAAACCATACACAAAAACCAAACTTCATAGCATACCCAACCCTAGTGTACCGTTCCATAACCTTCATATTGACAACGTAAGACCCTTACAAAGTATAAATTCAAAAAGAAAGCATCTGTTAGTGGTAGTGGATGGCTTCACAAAATTTGTAAAGTTAAAGTCCAGTAAACAGTACAAGTACACGTGAGTCTAAAGATGAGTTGAGTAAATATTTTGAATACTACAGTCGCCCGAAAAGGATAATATCGGATCGTGGGACATGATTTACGTCTTTAGAGTTTTCTAGAGCACCACAAGCTAATGGCCAAGTTGAGCGAGTTAACCGGGTGCTAACAACTATGCTGGGAAAAAGTTTGCGCCCAAATATCGGGGACCGTATAAGATCAATCGGGTATTTGAAAATTATCACTATGAAATAGTTTATGTAGATAACTGTCAGATGATGCAACTTCCATTTCATCGTGTGTTGGAACCAGCACGACTCAAACCTTGGGTAAATACGGTAAACGATATTGTAACGCCTGTTCATAAATCGTGGTCAATCGGTATGTCAGGTCGTCCGAATGTAAATTCTGTAAATAATGTAAATACTAGAAATAAGCCAATGTTATCAAATACTAGAAATAAGCCAATGTTATAAAATACCAAAATGTAAAAGGTGGTTTGATTTATGATACAATTGTAATTTGTTTTAGGAGCGTCTGCTCCGTTTAGATTATATCTTTATTCTGAATTCTTTTTCGATACAGGGAATGAGCTTAAGCTAAATAAATAATGTTCTTATTCTATATACCCAGCGTACCAACACGCGAACCCTTAGCGAGAGTCTCGCAAAATGCTCACAAATGAGTTCGTATGTGAGCAGAAAACGACTGGGATACATTTTTATCGTAAAACACTCGCACACGAGCGTTGCAGTGAGATCTTTGCGATAAAAATTCGTGTACAGTAGAGAGAATAGTGTGTTGTTTTTGTTTCTAATATTAATCGTGCTCGGAGAGTGCAAAATCGTCAAGAGAGAGAGTAAAAATGAGTCGGCATTCGGATGCTGTGTTGTTTTTGTTGTTGTTTCCTACTCAGCCCGAAAAATATGTGTTTTTTGGGGGTTGAAAAATTTCTTTGTTCTCTTTTCTATTCTTCGCCGAAGCGCGCAAGCACGTGGTTAAGTGAACAGTGAAAATTGGATTTCTGTAGACAGTTAAGTAATTAACAGGTGTTTATGAATAACTAAAATATTCCCTATTGCCCCGAAAGTGCTGAAAAGACGTACGACAAATTCATTAGGACCTCCTGGCGCCAGATAATAACGGATGATGTTGCAAGACAATGCTCCTGGCGTGGGACAGAGAAAAAAAAAATAAAATTAACATATATAATTTTTTTCTTTCATTAATAGTTTTAACATAATCTAATTTATTTATGTATTAACTTTTATTATAATTATAAGATCCCAAAGAAATGAGTTTTTAAATTTAAATCAAATAAAATGTTATTTATTTTTTAAATAAAATTTGAAATTAAAATGAATATTAAGAAAAAAAACACCAACAAACATTTTTATGGGAACAAAATGGGCA
>NW_026997585.1:0-9225 GCF_035044405.1 Drosophila montana
ATTTGAACACCATTTTTTTGAACACCACTGTCTTCTTTAAAGACATTTAAAGACACAGTGATAAGGAAGAAAATATTGACAAAGTCCTACGGACTCTGGAGCGAATATTGAATCTTCAGGTCTGAACGATTTTGAAGGTTGTGTTCCAGGGTCAGGGACCGACAAAAGGCTTGTTGGTATGACGTCCCAAGACATTACAAACTTCTCTTGAAGGGTAAAATAAGCGAATATTGGCCACTAGGCAATCAGGTATGAGTCCTTAAGAAATGCTCTTTACAATTAGTTTCTTCCTTTGATGTGGTAAGTATAGATCCAAGCAGGCTTCTATCTCCCAAAATCGTCGCACCAATTCATCAGCACGTTCTTCAGAACTTGACTCAAGCTTGCCTGCAGTATGCTTCGCAATCAAAGTGAAACCACCCAAACGCGGTCCGCCTCCAGAAACTACCAAACCAAGCCTTGTTTTCTGAAGACATGGTAGCCCTGGGAGAAGCTTTATCTGGCCGACGCTGAGAAGCTCATAAAACAAAATAGCTCCAAGCAGCAAGTCCACGCGTTGTGGTTTAAAGAAAGCCGGATCTGCAAGTTTTATGTTAGCCGGTATGTTCCAATTCGTAGTGTTGATTGTAAAATTCGGTTGACTATCAGTTATGGTAGTCGCTACCAGGGCTGTGAGGCATGTTGAGTACTCAGATACTCGAGACTGTATCGTTATAGTGACCGAATTTTCTTCTGTGTCAAACCGAGAATCTCCTAGACCAGAGACAATGGCTGAGGACTTGTACTTCTTTAACTGAAGCTGTTGAGCAAGGCTGAGAGCCGAAATCCAAAAGGGCACGACAAGCTATCAAAGTGCCAGAGCGATTTTTAACGAGCACCATAGCCAAGATGTCAACATCACTATTGAAATACTGGGCAACAAGAGAGGTGGAGGTAGATGGCGACGACTTAGCGAAAGAGGCGTGGGCAGTTGACGAAGAATCGACAAGCGCAGTCAGCCGACAAGACGGAAAACCAGAATTATGTAAATGCAGCAGGGAATGATGCTTCGCCCGCAGGTCCAACAGCATCCAGAGCTGCAAGCACAATGCAAGTCGTTTTGCCTCCCTAAGCCGTAATGCAGGGGACAAGTTTCCAAATCGGGAACAATTATATATGCCATGACTAGGGCTATCACAAAAAACACAGATAGGGGCGTCGTGGTTAGTGGCGATAAATGACGATCTACTTGTGTTTATTGCTCTAGTTTTTCCACCTGATGGTTGGGGGCATAGCTCGCCACTGCAAAATTTTCGGTTTCCATTGTTCGGTATCTATGCTCCAGAAAAGTAGCCATATGCTCCCACGATGGTATTAAGTTGGATTAACGTCGAATCCTCTAGCCTTTCTTCCCACTTAACTTGTGATGTTGGGTCCAGCTTTTGTAGGATAATCTGCACAACGATGCAGCCAGCGATCTGTTCGGTGTTGTCCATGCTGTGCGTTGAATTGGTCGGACAACTGCCCTTAGCGCCACGGCCGATCCACCTGCCACCCTCTTGAGCCCTAATATCTCAAGTATGTGTGCCTGAAAAACCAAACTTTTATTATTAAACCTTTTCTCCAATAAATTAAGTGCTATGTCATAATTATCGTTTGTTATTTCCAATTATCGAAATGCGTCCAGCTCTGAATCCCTTAGGCACGATCGAAAATGCTGCAGCTTTTCGATATCTGCTAAATACGGATGATTTTCTATGAATTAAATTCGGCCCATTCAGTGTAACCACCACTGAACGTAGGCAACTTTAATGAGGGTAAGCACAGATTGGTCGCGAAATGTTGAGCAATATTCACTCCGAACCGAAATTTTCATAGAAACGGCTAACTCGTCGAAGTCCTCACGCAATTGGCTACCAACTTCATCCAAGTCTAGCTCTTAGAGGCAAGTGTGACTAACAGCAAATGAGGCCTAACACTAAGACCGCACTCATCAATTGCACTAAGTGTCGAATTAGTTAGAGCATTTTGAAGTGTTTGCATACTTTGAGCGACCAAAGAGTAAGCAAAGCGACGGCGATTGCTTATATGTATATAAGCCGCACAAAACGAAATGTCAGGTTGCTGATCTTTTAAGTTTGTTGCTTTAATGTAAAGCAATAATGTAACAACCACAAAACACTTCGGGGTCACCAAAATTTTGTGCTATCGAGCTTTTTCAATAGCTATCACAAAAGAAAAAATTAACTTTATTTTACTTCTTGTGTTCAAATTTGTTTATATATTTGTTATAAGTTACAACAAGCAGGCAGACCCGAATTGGTTCGTGCCGATTTTAGCGAAGCGATAATTGCGACAAAATTAATAAGTTTTGATAATGCAAGAGGCCGATGCGTAGGTACCAAATGCACGAAGGGAATGAACTTAACTAGCTGGATGCGCAGCATCGAGGTTAATGCTAGAGCAATAAAAGATCATTACAGCGAAGATCGCAAGCTTAATGTAAATGTAATCCTCATAGCGAAATATAAGCAGTTGCTTCGCAGAGCAAGTATTATAAGATGGGATATAAGATGCTGCTCTTGTCAGTTGCGAGGTCGCTCCAGCTGTTTTGGCTGCGTAGCCAGACAGTCTCTAAGATTTAGAAATAACAAAAAAAATAATATGTATGTATATATATAAAAACGGCGTGATCAGCCAAAACAAAATACAAAATAAAATTTTATTTCCTAATAATTAATTATTATATATTTTTTTTTTTTTTAATTTTTATATTTTATATTCTTATATTCTTATATTTACATATTTTTCAATTTTAAAATATTTTTTCAAAAATTACAATCAATTAAAAATACTACATTATAATGTGTTATTCCTCTAAAAGGGAAGGTGTAGTGTATATATGCCCGAAATGAACAACAACAACCAATTACAAATATACATTAAACAAACCCAAAGCCACTTTATGTATTGGCTCTGGCTTATATTACGCAGCCCGACTCACTAGCCCTTTAGCTGATCGTTTATGCTTACGCTGCATATCCCACGCTTCGCCTGGAACGTATTTCATGAGCAACATATATATGCTCACTAACAGGATAACAGCATAAGTATATACATGTATCCATAGGCTAAGCATGAACCTTTAACTTGGAATAAAGACACTCGCAATATTAAGTTTTCAAAATAATTTAATTTACAACCAGTTTTTCATATAACAACTATTTGATATACTGGTTCAATGTTTTTAGTATTTTGATTATTTGCATGGACCTAATATATGCAACGTATGTACAACATATTTTGAACTATTTGTTTTTTACCTTTTTTATCTTTGATTGTAATGTTATCTCTATCTTCTATTTCTATTACTTCATGGGGGCCTAAACAAAACGGGTTCTAAATTATGGTCAGTACAATTTTCTAATAATCTTTTTTTTTAATCTCCTATTTTAGTTTAAAGTTGATAACCTGATTATCATAATATTCTTTTTTTTTGCTTTATGTTATTCTTTAAATGCCTGTTCTAGCATAACTTGGTTTCCTCAGCGTAGTCATCTATATTATATAGGGTCAATATTATCTATTTTATTTAAGTATTTTGGCATATGGCTCTGTTTGCCGAAAACTAACTCATATGGGCAATACTTATGTGCCATAGAGGGGGTTGTGTTGAAACAGTAAACAAAATATTGGAGCCATACATCCCAATCAGTTATATCAACTGATATATAAGAACGTATGTATTCGTTGAAAGTTCTATGACTTCTCTCTACTGCTCTAACTGTCTGGTGGTGGTGTGCTGTAGACGTTAAATTGTCTATCTTTAAGTATTTGCACAGGGGTCATGTATAATCGAATTCTTATATTCTGTTCCCATGTCCGGGAAACGTCTTCATTGCTTTTTCAAATATTGCTTTTGCTACAGTATTTGCAGTTTTATTTGCAATTGGGACGGCAACCAAGTATTTGGATAAATCACATATTAATATATACTCGTTCCCATCCTCAGATGTAGGTAGCGGACCAATAGTGTCCACCAACTGTCTGGTGGTGGTGTGCTGTAGACGTTAAATTGTTTATCTATAAGTATTTGCACAGTTCATTAATAACAGCATTTTTATATTCAGTTCCCATGTCTGAAATGAATGTGTTCATTGGACCAAACTTCAAAAAGCGTATTTGTTTGTTACTGGAATAGCTACAAGATATTTTGTTAAATAGCATATCAATGTAATTGTATATTCGATAGCACTTTCGGATTTTGGTAGTGGACCTATAGTATCCACTGTCACTCTGTCGACGCATTTATCGGTATTTCTATAGTGGTCAGAGGTGTTTTTGTGTGGGTCGTTGTTTTTGACTTTTGGCATTTAGGACATCTACGAATGTATTTGGTTATATGACGGGTCATTTTTCATTTTCCAGTATTTCATTTTCTATTATGGTCACCGGCTTGAGTAGCGCTACTCGTAATGATTTTAATATTTTGTTTCGCAAATTCTTAAAAGATTAAATTTAAATTAATTCAAATATCTTTTCGCTCGGAGCCAGTTTGAGTTGGCTGATCTTATGAATACCGGCATCTTTTTCAAGCCTTTGGAAAAACTGACCTAAGTCAAATGTTACATTGGTGTACAGATCGCCAACATCAATTCTTGCTATAGTTTTTTTTCCATGTCTAAAGAAACATTATTATTTAATATCAGCAAGGCCACTACTTTTCATTACAAATGACTTCATATACGTTGGGCTTTTCTAGAGATTGCTTAGGCCATTCTATTTCTTTATCTTCTGTGATGTCTGGTAGTGACTTTCAGGACTTTTTTTGTATGTCTTTGAGTTCTTGAATGGTTATTCTTGCTAACGTATCCGCTACATGATTATCTTTACCCTTAAGATACTCTACTGTAAACTCGTATTCTTCTAATCAAGCCTTATTCTGCTTAATTTTGATGTGGGATTAACCATTGTAAATAGGTAAGTTAACGGTCTGTGCTCTATTTGAAGTGATTAATTGCCCAATGTATTGCTGATAGCCCTTGTTCTGTGGTTGACTTATTACATTCAACTTTAGTGGAACTGCGAGATGCATATGCTACAGGTAAATGAAGACCATTATAGTTTTGCGTTAAAACTGCTCCACATGCGTCTTTGCTAGCATCTGTGATTATACAAAATTCTTTGCTAAAATTTATTGCAGTAACGTTGGATATGTTAATGCCGTTTTAAGATGTTCAAAGGCATGCTGGCAATCAGCTGTCCATTCTAATTTTACATCCTTATTACATAATCTTGTTATGTGACGGGAATAATCGGCAAAATTTTTAATGAAACGTCTATAATAGTTACAAAATTCAACAAATCTTCTAGTGCTGTCTGCGTCCGTAGGGACTGGGTGTTTCCTAATAACATCATATATAAAAATTACCTCCTTCATGGAAAATGAGCACTTATCTGGATGCAATTTGATGTTGTTTTTTCTGCATAGATCGACAACATTTGTGAGATTTTTGGTCATATGGTTTTCAGAAAAACCAATGAAATTAAGTCATCCATGTATAGGTTTGTTTGAGATGGTTCAAGACCAGTGTATGCGAGAATTAGAAGCTATTTTTAAACCTTAAGGTAATCGTGTAAAACGAGTAGAGCCATTGGTCGTAAAAAAAGACGTTATATTTTTTGAAATATAATTGATCAATTGATCAATTGATCTTGGAAGTGGAAATTTATCAGCTAATAATTTTTTATTAATTTGGCGATAGTCTTTCACTAAACGCCATCTTTTCTCCGTTGAATCCGGCAACGATTTCTTTGGTACTAATAGTAACGGGCTATGATATTCAGACACAGAGGATTCTACTATTTTATATTTAACAAGTTTAGTTACTTGTTTAGTTATTTCAGCTTGTTGTTAATGAGGAGTTCTATAGTTTTTAATATAATTTAGTTCATCATATTTCGATCTTAATTTTTACTTGTAAAAGTTATTAGTTGTGATTGGTTCTGTTTCCAATCCAAAGATACCCAGCGGACCAAACTGTCGCAAATGATATCACAAACTGGTGAAATGCGAGAGTTTACCCGACAAAACTCTCGCAATCGCATCGGGAAACGATAGCAATATGAATCATATGTCGTTCAGTTTGTGGCAGTCAAAGTTTCATTTACGATTGTCGCCAGAAATACGGCTAGCGAGCCTTTTGTGATATGTTTTGCGAGCCTTTTCTGATATTTCTAACGAGTCTTATAAAATATTTTCTGTGATACGTTTTTGATTAAAAAAAATATTTTTTTTAAGCCGGTAGCAATATTAAAAAAGTCTCTTAAAAGATATGCAAACGGCTCGCATGAAATATGGTTTGCGAAACTTTTTTTTGTTTAATGCCCATTTTGTTCCCATAAAAATGTTGGTTGGTGTTTTTTTTTTAATATTCATTTTCAATTCAAATTTTATTTAAAAAATAAATAACATTGTATTTGATTTAAATTTTAAATTCATTTCTTTGGCAATATTATAATTATAATAAAAGTTAATACATAAATAAATTAGTTTAATTAAAACTATTAATGAAAGAAAAAAATTATATATGTTTATTTTAATTTTATTTTCTCCGTCCCACGCGAGAAGCATTGTCCTGCAACATCATCCCCTATTATCTGGCGCCAGGAGCTCCTAAAGAATTTGTCGTACGTCTTTTCAGCACGTTCGGGGCAATATGGAATAGTTTAGTTATTAATAAACACTTGTTAATTACTTACCTCCCTACAGAAATCCAATTTTCACTGTTCACTTAACCACGTGTTTGCTCGCTTCGGCGGAGAATAGAAAAGAGAACAAAGCAATTTTTCAACCCCCAAAATACACATATTTTTCGGGCTGAGTAGGAAACAACAACAAAGACAACACAGCATCCGAATGCCGCGTCATTTTTACTCTCGCTCTTTTGACGATGTTGCACTCTCTGAGCACGATTAATATTTAAAACAAAAACAACACACCATTCTCTCTACTGGGCACGCATTTTTATCGCAAAGATCTCACTGCAACGCTCGCGTGCGAGTGTTTTGCGATAAAAATATATCCCACTCGTTTTCTGCTCACATACGAGCTCATTTGAGAGCATTTCGCGAGACTCTCGCTAAAGGCTCGCATGTTGGTCCGCTGATAGTCTATCACTAAACGCAACTTTTTCTCCGCTAAGGATTTCTTTGGTACTAATAGTAACGGGCTATTACATTCAGACACAGAGGGCTCTACTATTTTATCTATAACAAGTTTAGTTAATTGTTTAGCTATTTCAGCTTGTTGTGAATGAGGAGTTCTATAGTTTTTAATATATCTTGGTTCATCATCTTTCAATCTTAATTTTTGCTTGTAAAAATTATTATTTGTGATTGGTTCTGTTTCCAATCCAAAGATATCTGTATATTTTGAACATAATTCTCTCATTATTTTCTTATATGCTGTTGGAAAGTACTTTTTTAATTTAGTGAGAACTGATTCTGCTCTTTGAGAGTCGTGTGAGTCCGCTATTTGGTAATTGGATAATGGTTCAAAATTTATTTCATTTATTTAGAATTTTATTGCTGTTAGTTGTGTTTAATATTCGCACGTATGCGTTTGTTGAATCTGCAATTGAATTACCAACAAATATACCATCTCTTGTCTCCTGATTAGGTATTAGGATTTGGTTATATTTAGAATTAACGTTAGTTTTTCTGATTACTTCACAACGTGATGGTATAATTATCTCGTTGTTGTTAATACTATGGGAAATTGGTATTTGTATAGAATTGCAATACTATTGGGTTTTGAAATGAAACAGTCACTTTCTGTAGTCTGACCAACGTTATTAACCGATGCTTTGAGATTGGACATTTCCCTTCCCAGTGGAAACGAGCTGAGGTAATTTTAATACCAAAGCCTGGTAAACCTGAGGCCAATCTCTCCTCTTATCGTCCCATAAGCTTACTGGCTACTCTCTCTAAATTGCTCGAAAGAGTCTTTTTACGTAGAGTGCTGCCAGTATTGAACGAGGCTGGTTTGATCCCAGACTAACAGTTCGGCTCCACGGAACACCGGAACAGTGCCATAGGTTAGTAGAGCGAATAATGCAGGCGTTCGAAGAAAAGAAGTACTGCTGTGCGGTCATGCTCGACGTGAAGCAAGCCTTTGATAGGGTATGGCACCCCGGTCTACTGCATAAACTTAAGGCAAACTTACCAGCATCCTACTTCGAATTTCTAAAATGCTACATCTCCTGCAGACAGTTTTACACTAATTGCGGTGATGCTATTTCATCTATAAAGAACATCAGGGCCGGAGGCAGCGTTCTGGGACCTCTGTTATACACGGTGTACACAGCCGACATGCCTGTCAGCCCGGATCAGAGCCTCTTGATTGCCACGTACGCGGATGATACCGCCTTTCTTACAACGGCCAACACGCCGCAGTACGCGTCCTCCATTATGCAGCGTCAATTGGACTCCCTGGACAGCTGGCTGAAAAGGTGCAACATCGCAGTCAACCAAAAAAATCGACCCATACCACTTTCATGCTGCGCAAAGGAAACTGCCCCCCAGTTTTCCTAGATGGATTACAGATTCCGGTAAGCACAACGCCCAATTATCTTGGCATCACACTCGACAGACGGCTGACATGGCGTGAACACATTGTGCGCAAAAGAAAGCAGGCTGAAAACAAGCTGAAAAAATATTACTGGCTGATTGGTAGACAGTCCAAATTGAAGCTTCCCTTCAAGCTTTTAATCTATAAAACAATTATCAAGCCAACATGGACTTATGGCATCCATCTTTGGGGTACCGCCAGCAAGAGCAACCTGAACATTGTTCAAAGACTTCAAAATAAAACTTTGCGTATGTTATCTAACGCGCATATTTACCATGATAATAAGGTAATTCACAGCCAGCTTAATATACCTTGGGTAAAGGAGGATATTGCCAAGCTGAGTGATCGATACTTGGCCAGACTAGGCAACCACCCAAAAAATCTTGCCACCAGCCTTTTAAACAACAACTCAACAACAAGACGGCTCAAAAGGAAACACCCACTTGACGTCCCCCAAAGAGTCTAACTCCACACATTCCACTGCTTCCCCTACACTAAACACACAAAACAGACACATAGATACACGCAATACATAACTGCCAACGGTCAAAGAAAACATTTAATTATTGCCCAAAAAGCGGGCAGATTTTAAATAAAATAAATAATAATTATGT
>NW_026997586.1:0-100140 GCF_035044405.1 Drosophila montana
GCCAATCGATAGTACGGATCCTCACGAGTCGAAAATGGTATAAAATTCCCAAATCGAACACTATTTGGCCGAGATATTCAAAAAAATCATCAAAAAAGGTTGACTTTACAAACGAATCGGTTTTTGGAAAACCACATTTTTTAACCCATCGATTTTTAAAATGTTTGAATGCAGATTAATAGTTGGGATCCATACGAATTCAAAAAGGTATAACATTTCAAAATCGGACAGCATTTACCCGAGATATTCAATAAAAATCATCGAAAAAGTTTCGTTTTTCGAACCGACCCCGAATTTGAGAAAAAACGTGATGTAACCCCTTGCCATTTTGATGATTTTGGTCAAAAATTAGATTTTTATTTTTTTGATGCCAATCGATAGTACTGATCCTTACGAGTCCAAAATGGTATAAAATTCCCAAATCGAACACTATTTGGCCGAGATATTCAAAAAAATCATCTAAAAAGGTTGACTTTACAAACGAATCGGTTTTTGGTCAACCACATTTTTTAACCCATCGATTTTTAAAATGTTTGAATGCAGATTGATAGTAGGGATCCCTGCGAATTCAAAAAGGTATAAAATTTCAAAATCGGACAGCATTTACCCGAGATATTCAATAAAAATCATCGAAAAAGTTTCGTTTTTCGAACCGACCCCGAATTTGAGAAAAAACGTGATGTAACCCCTTGCCATTTTGATGATTTTGGTCAAAAATTAGATTTTTATTTTTTTGATGCCAATCGATAGTACTGATCCTTACGAGTCCAAAATGGTATAAAATTCCCAAATCGAACACTATTTGGCCGAGATATTCAAAAAAATCATCAAAAAAGGTTGACTTTACAAACGAATCGGTTTTTGGTCAACCACATTTTTTAACCCATCGATTTTTAAAATGCAGATTGATAGTAGGGATCCCTGCGAATTCAAAAAGGTATAAAATTTCAAAATCGGACAGCATTTACCCGAGATATTCAATAAAAATCATCGAAAAAGTTTCGTTTTTCGAACCGACCCCGAATTTGAGAAAAAACGTGATGTAACCCCTTGCCATTTTGATGATTTTGGTCAAAAATTAGATTTTTATTTTTTTGATGCCAATCGATAGTACGGATCCTTACGAGTCGAAAATGGTATAAAATTCCCAAATCGAACACTATTTGGCCGAGATATTCAAAAAAATCATCAAAAAAGGTTGACTTTACAAACGAATCGGTTTTTGGAAAACCACATTTTTTAACCCATCGATTTTTAAAATGTTTGAATGCAGATTGATAGTTGGGATCCATACGAATTCAAAAAGGTATAACATTTCAAAATCGGACAGCATTTACCCGAGATATTCAATAAAAATCATCGAAAAAGTTTCGATTTTCGAACCGACCCCGAATTTGAGAAAAAACGTGATGTAACCCCTTGCCATATTGATGATTTTGGTCAAAAATTAGATTTTTATTTTTTTGATGCCAATCGATAGTACTGATCCTTATGAGTCGAAAATGGTATAAAATTCCCAAATCGAACACTATTTGGCCGAGATATTCAAAAAAATCATCAAAAAAGGTTGACTTTACAAACGAATCGGTTTTTGGAAAACCACATTTTTAAACCCATCGATTTTTAAAATGTTTGAATGCAGATTAATAGTTGGGATCCATACGAATTCAAAAAGGTATAACATTTCTAAATCGGACAGCATTTACCCGAGATATTCAATAAAAATCATCGAAAAAGTTTCGTTTTTCGAACCGACCCCGAATTTGAGAAAAAACGTGATGTAACCCCTTGCCATTTTGATGATTTTGGTCAAAAATTAGATTTTTATTTTTTTGATGCCAATCGATAGTACTGATCCTTACGAGTCCAAAATGGTATAAAATTCCCAAATCGAACACTATTTGGCCGAGATATTCAAAAAAATCATCAAAAAAGGTTGCCTTTACAAACGAATCGGTTTTTGGTCAACCACATTTTTTAACCCATCGATTTTTAAAATGTTTGAATGCAGATTAATAGTTGGGATCCATACGAATTCAAAAAGGTATAACATTTCAAAATCGGACAGCATTTACCCGAGATATTCAATAAAAATCATCGAAAAAGTTTCGTTTTTCGAACCGACCCCGAATTTGAGAAAAAACGTGATGTAACCCCTTGCCATTTTGATGATTTTGGTCAAAAATTAGATTTTTATTTTTTTGATGCCAATCGATAGTACTGATCCTTACGAGTCCAAAATGGTATAAAATTCCCAAATCGAACACTATTTGGCCGAGATATTCAAAAAAAATCATCAAAAAAGGTTGCCTTTACAAACGAATCGGTTTTTGGTCAACCACATTTTTTAACCCATCGATTTTTAAAATGTTTGAATGCAGATTGATAGTTGGGATCCATACGAATTCAAAAAGGTATAACATTTCAAAATCGGACAGCATTTACCCGAGATATTCAATAAAAATCATCAAAAAAGTTTCGATTTTCGAACCGACCCCGAATTTGAGAAAAAACGTGATGTAACCCCTTGCCATATTGATGATTTTGGTCAAAAATTAGATTTTTATTTTTTTGATGTCAATCGATAGTACGGATCCTCACGAGTCGAAAATGGTATAAAATTCCCAAATCGAACACTATTTGGCCGAGATATTCAAAAAAATCATCAAAAAAGGTTGACTTTACAAACGAATCGGTTTTTGGAAAACCACATTTTTTAACCCATCGATTTTTAAAATGTTTGAATGCAGATTAATAGTTGGGATCCATACGAATTCAAAAAGGTATAACATTTCAAAATCGGACAGCATTTACCCGAGATATTCAATAAAAATCATCGAAAAAGTTTCGTTTTTCGAACCGACCCCGAATTTGAGAAAAAACGTGATGTAACCCCTTGCCATTTTGATGATTTTGGTCAAAAATTAGATTTTTATTTTTTTGATGCCAATCGATAGTACTGATCCTTACGAGTCCAAAATGGTATAAAATTCCCAAATCGAACACTATTTGGCCGAGATATTCAAAAAAATCATCTAAAAAGGTTGACTTTACAAACGAATCGGTTTTTGGTCAACCACATTTTTTAACCCATCGATTTTTAAAATGTTTGAATGCAGATTGATAGTAGGGATCCCTGCGAATTCAAAAAGGTATAAAATTTCAAAATCGGACAGCATTTACCCGAGATATTCAATAAAAATCATCGAAAAAGTTTCGTTTTTCGAACCGACCCCGAATTTGAGAAAAAACGTGATGTAACCCCTTGCCATTTTGATGATTTTGGTCAAAAATTAGATTTTTATTTTTTTGATGCCAATCGATAGTACTGATCCTTACGAGTCCAAAATGGTATAAAATTCCCAAATCGAACACTATTTGGCCGAGATATTCAAAAAAATCATCAAAAAAGGTTGACTTTACAAACGAATCGGTTTTTGGTCAACCACATTTTTTAACCCATCGATTTTTAAAATGCAGATTGATAGTAGGGATCCCTGCGAATTCAAAAAGGTATAAAATTTCAAAATCGGACAGCATTTACCCGAGATATTCAATAAAAATCATCGAAAAAGTTTCGTTTTTCGAACCGACCCCGAATTTGAGAAAAAACGTGATGTAACCCCTTGCCATTTTGATGATTTTGGTCAAAAATTAGATTTTTATTTTTTTGATGCCAATCGATAGTACGGATCCTTACGAGTCGAAAATGGTATAAAATTCCCAAATCGAACACTATTTGGCCGAGATATTCAAAAAAATCATCAAAAAAGGTTGACTTTACAAACGAATCGGTTTTTGGAAAACCACATTTTTTAACCCATCGATTTTTAAAATGTTTGAATGCAGATTGATAGTTGGGATCCATACGAATTCAAAAAGGTATAACATTTCAAAATCGGACAGCATTTACCCGAGATATTCAATAAAAATCATCGAAAAAGTTTCGATTTTCGAACCGACCCCGAATTTGAGAAAAAACGTGATGTAACCCCTTGCCATATTGATGATTTTGGTCAAAAATTAGATTTTTATTTTTTTGATGCCAATCGATAGTACTGATCCTTATGAGTCGAAAATGGTATAAAATTCCCAAATCGAACACTATTTGGCCGAGATATTCAAAAAAATCATCAAAAAAGGTTGACTTTACAAACGAATCGGTTTTTGGAAAACCACATTTTTAAACCCATCGATTTTTAAAATGTTTGAATGCAGATTAATAGTTGGGATCCATACGAATTCAAAAAGGTATAACATTTCTAAATCGGACAGCATTTACCCGAGATATTCAATAAAAATCATCGAAAAAGTTTCGTTTTTCGAACCGACCCCGAATTTGAGAAAAAACGTGATGTAACCCCTTGCCATTTTGATGATTTTGGTCAAAAATTAGATTTTTATTTTTTTGATGCCAATCGATAGTACTGATCCTTACGAGTCCAAAATGGTATAAAATTCCCAAATCGAACACTATTTGGCCGAGATATTCAAAAAAATCATCAAAAAAGGTTGCCTTTACAAACGAATCGGTTTTTGGTCAACCACATTTTTTAACCCATCGATTTTTAAAATGTTTGAATGCAGATTAATAGTTGGGATCCATACGAATTCAAAAAGGTATAACATTTCAAAATCGGACAGCATTTACCCGAGATATTCAATAAAAATCATCGAAAAAGTTTCGTTTTTCGAACCGACCCCGAATTTGAGAAAAAACGTGATGTAACCCCTTGCCATTTTGATGATTTTGGTCAAAAATTAGATTTTTATTTTTTTGATGCCAATCGATAGTACTGATCCTTACGAGTCCAAAATGGTATAAAATTCCCAAATCGAACACTATTTGGCCGAGATATTCAAAAAAAATCATCAAAAAAGGTTGCCTTTACAAACGAATCGGTTTTTGGTCAACCACATTTTTTAACCCATCGATTTTTAAAATGTTTGAATGCAGATTGATAGTTGGGATCCATACGAATTCAAAAAGATATAAAATTTCAAAATCGGACAGCATTTACCCGAGATATTCAATAAAAATCATCGAAAAAGTTTCGTTTTTCGAACCGACCCCGAATTTGAGAAAAAACGTGATGTAACCCCTTGCCATTTTGATGATTTTGGTCAAAAATTCGATTTTTATTTTTTTGATGCCAATCGATAGTACGGATCCTTACGAGTCGAAAATGGTATAAAATTCCCAAATCGAACACTATTTGGCCGAGATATTCAAAAAAATCATCAAAAAAGGTTGACTTTACAAACGAATCGGTTTTTGGAAAACCACATTTTTTAACCCATCGATTTTTAAAATGTTTGAATGCAGATTAATAGTTGGGATCCATACGAATTCAAAAAGGTATAACATTTCAAAATCGGACAGCATTTACCCGAGATATTCAATAAAAATCATCGAAAAAGTTTCGTTTTTCGAACCGACCCCGAATTTGAGAAAAAACGTGATGTAACCCCTTGCCATTTTGATGATTTTGGTCAAAAATTAGATTTTTATTTTTTTGATGCCAATCGATAGTACTGATCCTTACGAGTCGAAAATGGTATAAAATTCCCAAATCGAACACTATTTGGCCGAGATATTAAAAAAAATCATCAAAAAAGGTTGACTTTACAAACGAATCGGTTTTTGGTCAACCACATTTTTTAACCCATCGATTTTTAAAATGTTTGAATGCAGATTAATAGTTGGGATCCATACGAATTCAAAAAGGTATAAAATTTCAAAATCGGACAGCATTTACCCGAGATATTCAATAAAAATCATCGAAAAAGTTTCGTTTTTCGAACCGACCCCGAATTTGAGAAAAAACGTGATGTAACCCCTTGCCATTTTGATGATTTTGGTCAAAAATTAGATTTTTATTTTTTTGATGCCAATCGATAGTACTGATCCTTACGAGTCGAAAATGGTATAAAATTCCCAAATCGAACACTATTTGGCCGAGATATTAAAAAAAATCATCAAAAAAGGTTGACTTTACAAACGAATCGGTTTTTGGAAAACCACATTTTTTAACCCATCGATTTTTAAAATGTTTGAATGCAGATTAATAGTTGGGATCCATACGAATTCAAAAAGGTATAACATTTCAAAATCGGACAGCATTTACCCGAGATATTCAATAAAAATCATCGAAAAAGTTTCGTTTTTCGAACCGACCCCGAATTTGAGAAAAAACGTGATGTAACCCCTTGCCCTTTTGATGATTTTGGTCAAAAATTAGATTTTTATTTTTTTGATGCCAATCGATAGTACTGATCCTTACGAGTCCAAAATGGTATAAAATTCCCAAATCGAACACTATTTGGCCGAGATATTCAAAAAAATCATCAAAAAAGGTTGACTTTACAAACGAATCGGTTTTTGGTCAACCACATTTTTTAACCCATCGATTTTTAAAATGTTTGAATGCAGATTGATAGTAGGGATCCCTGCGAATTCAAAAAGGTATAAAATTTCAAAATCGGACAGCATTTACCCGAGATATTCAATAAAAATCATCGAAAATGTTTCGTTTTTCGAACCGACCCCGAATTTGAGAAAAAACGTGATGTAACCCCTTGCCATTTTGATGATTTTGGTCAAAAATTAGATTTTTATTTTTTTGATGCCAATCGATAGTACTGATCCTTACGAGTCGAAAATGGTATAAAATTCCCAAATCGAACACTATTTGGCCGAGATATTAAAAAAAATCATCAAAAAAGGTTGACTTTACAAACGAATCGGTTTTTGGTCAACCACATTTTTTAACCCATCGATTTTTAAAATGTTTGAATGCAGATTAATAGTTGGGATCCATACGAATTCAAAAAGGTATAAAATTTCAAAATCGGACAGCATTTACCCGAGATATTCAATAAAAATCATCGAAAAAGTTTCGTTTTTCGAACCGACCCCGAATTTGAGAAAAAACGTGATGTAACCCCTTGCCATTTTGATGATTTTGGTCAAAAATTAGATTTTTATTTTTTTGATGCCAATCGATAGTACTGATCCTTACGAGTCGAAAATGGTATAAAATTCCCAAATCGAACACTATTTGGCCGAGATATTAAAAAAAATCATCAAAAAAGGTTGACTTTACAAACGAATCGGTTTTTGGAAAACCACATTTTTTAACCCATCGATTTTTAAAATGTTTGAATGCAGATTAATAGTTGGGATCCATACGAATTCAAAAAGGTATAACATTTCAAAATCGGACAGCATTTACCCGAGATATTCAATAAAAATCATCGAAAAAGTTTCGTTTTTCGAACCGACCCCGAATTTGAGAAAAAACGTGATGTAACCCCTTGCCCTTTTGATGATTTTGGTCAAAAATTAGATTTTTATTTTTTTGATGCCAATCGATAGTACTGATCCTTACGAGTCCAAAATGGTATAAAATTCCCAAATCGAACACTATTTGGCCGAGATATTCAAAAAAATCATCAAAAAAGGTTGACTTTACAAACGAATCGGTTTTTGGTCAACCACATTTTTTAACCCATCGATTTTTAAAATGTTTGAATGCAGATTGATAGTAGGGATCCCTGCGAATTCAAAAAGGTATAAAATTTCAAAATCGGACAGCATTTACCCGAGATATTCAATAAAAATCATCGAAAATGTTTCGTTTTTCGAACCGACCCCGAATTTGAGAAAAAACGTGATGTAACCCCTTGCCATTTTGATGATTTTGGTCAAAAATTAGATTTTTATTTTTTTGATGCCAATCGATAGTACTGATCCTTACGAGTCGAAAATGGTATAAAATTCCCAAATCGAACACTATTTGGCCGAGATATTCAAAAAAATCATCAAAAAAGGTTGACTTTACAAACGAATCGGTTTTTGGAAAACCACATTTTTTAACCCATCGATTTTTAAAATGTTTGAATGCAGATTAATAGTTGGGATCCATACGAATTCAAAAAGGTATAACATTTCAAAATCGGACAGCATTTACCCGAGATATTCAATAAAAATCATCGAAAAAGTTTCGTTTTTCGAACCGACCCCGAATTTGAGAAAAAACGTGATGTAACCCCTTGCCATTTTGATGATTTTGGTCAAAAATTAGATTTTTATTTTTTTGATGCCAATCGATAGTACTGATCCTTACGAGTCCAAAATGGTATAAAATTCCCAAATCGAACACTATTTGGCCGAGATATTCAAAAAAATCATCAAAAAAGGTTGACTTTACAAACGAATCGGTTTTTGGTCAACCACATTTTTTAACCCATCGATTTTTAAAATGTTTGAATGCAGATTGATAGTAGGGATCCCTGCGAATTCAAAAAGGTATAAAATTTCAAAATCGGACAGCATTTACCCGAGATATTCAATAAAAATCATCGAAAATGTTTCGTTTTTCGAACCGACCCCGAATTTGAGAAAAAACGTGATGTAACCCCTTGCCATTTTGATGATTTTGTCAAAAATTAGATTTTTATTTTTTTGATGCCAATCGATAGTACTGATCCTTACGAGTCCAAAATGGTATAAAATTCCCAAATCGAACACTATTTGGCCGAGATATTCAAAAAAATCATCAAAAAAGGTTGACTTTACAAACGAATCGGTTTTTGGTCAACCACATTTTTTAACCCATCGATTTTTAAAATGTTTGAATGCAGATTGATAGTAGGGATCCCTGCGAATTCAAAAAGGTATAAAATTTCAAAATCGGACAGCATTTACCCGAGATATTCAATAAAAATCATCGAAAATGTTTCGTTTTTCGAACCGACCCCGAATTTGAGAAAAAACGTGATGTAACCCCTTGCCATTTTGATGATTTTGTCAAAAATTAGATTTTTATTTTTTTGATGCCAATCGATAGTACTGATCCTTACGAGTCCAAAATGGTATAAAATTCCCAAATCGAACACTATTTGGCCGAGATATTCAAAAAAATCATCAAAAAAGGTTGACTTTACAAACGAATCGGTTTTTGGAAAACCACATTTTTTAACCCATCGATTTTTAAAATGTTTGAATGCAGATTAATAGTTGGGATCCCTGCGAATTCAAAAAGGTATAAAATTTCAAAATCGGACAGCATTTACCCGAGATATTCAATAAAAATCATCGAAAAAGTTTCGTTTTTCGAACCGACCCCGAATTTGAGAAAAAACGTGATGTAACCCCTTGCCATTTTGATGATTTTGGTCAAAAATGTTTGAATGCAGATTGATAGTAGGGATCCCTGCGAATTCAAAAAGGTATAAAATTTCAAAATCGGACAGCATTTACCCGAGATATTCAATAAAAATCATCGAAAAAGTTTCGTTTTTCGAACCGACCCCGAATTTGAGAAAAAACGTGATGTAACCCCTTGCCATTTTGATGATTTTGGTCAAAAATTAGATTTTTATTTTTTTGATGCCAATCGATAGTACGGATCCTTACGAGTCGAAAATGGTATAAAATTCCCAAATCGAACACTATTTGGCCGAGATATTCAAAAAAATCATCAAAAAAGGTTGACTTTACAAACGAATCGGTTTTTGGTCAACCACATTTTTTAACCCATCGATTTTTAAAATGTTTGAATGCAGATTGATAGTAGGGATCCCTGCGAATTCAAAAAGGTATAAAATTTCAAAATCGGACAGCATTTACCCGAGATATTCAATAAAAATCATCAAAAAAGTTTCGATTTTCGAACCGACCCCGAATTTGAGAAAAAACGTGATGTAACCCCTTGCCATTTTGATGATTTTGGTCAAAAATTAGATTTTTATTTTTTTGATGCCAATCGATAGTACTGATCCTTATGAGTCGAAAATGGTATAAAATTCCCAAATCGAACACTATTTGGCCGAGATATTAAAAAAAATCATCAAAAAAGGTTGACTCTACAAACGAATCGGTTTTTGGTCAACCACATTTTTTAACCCATCGATTTTTAAAATGTTTGAATGCAGATTGATAGTTGGGATCCATACGAATTCAAAAAGATATAAAATTTCAAAATCGGACAGCATTTACCCGAGATATTCAATAAAAATCATCGAAAAAGTTTCGTTTTTCGAACCGACCCCGAATTTGAGAAAAAACGTGATGTAACCCCTTGCCATTTTGATGATTTTGGTCAAAAATTAGATTTTTATTTTTTTGATGCCAATCGATAGTACGGATCCTTACGAGTCGAAAATGGTATAAAATTCCCAAATCGAACACTATTTGGCCGAGATATTCAAAAAAATCATCAAAAGAGGTTGACTTTACAAACGAATCGGTTTTTGGAAAACCACATTTTTTAACCCATCGATTTTTAAAATGTTTGAATGCAGATTGATAGTTGGGATCCATACGAATTCAAAAAGGTATAACATTTCAAAATCGGACAGCATTTACCCGAGATATTCAATAAAAATCATCGAAAAAGTTTCGTTTTTCGAACCGACCCCGAATTTGAGAAAAAACGTGATGTAACCCCTTGCCATTTTGATGATTTTGGTCAAAAATTAGATTTTTATTTTTTTGATGCCAATCGATAGTACTGATCCTTACGAGTCCAAAATGGTATAAAATTCCCAAATCGAACACTATTTGGCCGAGATATTCAAAAAAATCATCAAAAAAGGTTGACTTTACAAACGAATCGGTTTTTGGTCAACCACATTTTTTAACCCATCGATTTTTAAAATGCAGATTGATAGTAGGGATCCCTGCGAATTCAAAAAGGTATAAAATTTCAAATTCGGACAGCATTTACCCGAGATATTCAATAAAAATCATCGAAAAAGTTTCGTTTTTCGAACCGACCCCGAATTTGAGAAAAAACGTGATGTAACCCCTTGCCATTTTGATGATTTTGGTCAAAAATTAGATTTTTATTTTTTTGATGCCAATCGATAGTACGGATCCTTACGAGTCGAAAATGGTATAAAATTCCCAAATCGAACACTATTTGGCCGAGATATTCAAAAAAATCATCAAAAAAGGTTGACTTTACAAACGAATCGGTTTTTGGTCAACCACATTTTTTAACCCATCGATTTTTAAAATGTTTGAATGCAGATTGATAGTTGGGATCCATACGAATTCAAAAAGGTATAAAATTTCAAAATCGGACAGCATTTACCCGAGATATTCAATAAAAATCATCGAAAAAGTTTCGTTTTTCGAACCGACCCCGAATTTGAGAAAAAACGTGATGTAACCCCTTGCCATTTTGATGATTTTGGTCAAAAATTAGATTTTTATTTTTTTGATGCCAATCGATAGTACTGATCCTTACGAGTCCAAAATGGTATAAAATTCCCAAATCGGACACTATTTGACCGAGATATTCAAAAAAATCATCAAAAGAGGTTGACTTTACAAACGAATCGGTTTTTGGTCAACCACATTTTTTAACCCATCGATTTTTAAAATGTTTGAATGCAGATTAATAGTTGGGATCCATACGAATTCAAAAAGGTATAACATTTCAAAATCGGACAGCATTTACCCGAGATATTCAATAAAAATCATCGAAAAAGTTTCGTTTTTCGAACCGACCCCGAATTTGAGAAAAAACGTGATGTAATTTTTAAAATGTTTGAATGCAGATTAATAGTTGGGATCCATACGAATTCAAAAAGGTATAACATTTCAAAATCGGACAGCATTTACCCGAGATATTCAATAAAAATCATCGAAAAAGTTTCGTTTTTCGAACCGACTCCGAATTTGAGAAAAAACGTGATGTAACCCCTTGCCATTTTGATGATTTTGGTCAAAAATTAGATTTTTATTTTTTTGATGCCAATCGATAGTACTGATCCTTACGAGTCCAAAATGGTATAAAATTCCCAAATCGAACACTATTTGGCCGAGATATTCAAAAAAATCATCAAAAAAGGTTGACTTTACAAACGAATCGGTTTTTGGTCAACCACATTTTTTAACCCATCGATTTTTAAAATGTTTGAATGCAGATTGATAGTTGGGATCCATACGAATTCAAAAAGGTATAACATTTCAAAATCGGACAGCATTTACCCGAGATATTCAATAAAAATCATCAAAAAAGCTTCGATTTTCGAACCGACCCCGAATTTGAGAAAAAACGTGATGTAACCCCTTGCCATATTGATGATTTTGGTCAAAAATTAGATTTTTATTTTTTTGATGCCAATCGATAGTACTGATCCTTATGAGTCGAAAATGGTATAAAATTCCCAAATCGAACACTATTTGGCCGAGATATTAAAAAAAATCATCAAAAAAGGTTGACTTTACAAACGAATCGGTTTTTGGTCAACCACATTTTTTAACCCATCGATTTTTAAAATGTTTGAATGCAGATTGATAGTTGGGATCCATACGAATTCAAAAAGGTATAACATTTCAAAATCGGACAGCATTTACCCGAGATATTCAATAAAAATCATCAAAAAAGTTTCGATTTTCGAACCGACCCCGAATTTGAGAAAAAACGTGATGTAACCCCTTGCCATATTGATGATTTTGGTCAAAAATTAGATTTTTATTTTTTTGATGCAAATCGATAGTACTGATCCTTATGAGTCGAAAATGGTATAAAATTCCCAAATCGAACACTATTTGGCCGAGATATTCAAAAAAATCATCAAAAAAGGTTGACTTTACAAACGAATCGGTTTTTGGAAAACCACATTTTTAAACCCATCGATTTTTAAAATGTTTGAATGCAGATTAATAGTTGGGATCCATACGAATTCAAAAAGGTATAACATTTCAAAATCGGACAGCATTTACCCGAGATATTCAATAAAAATCATCGAAAAAGTTTCGTTTTTCGAACCGACCCCGAATTTGAGAAAAAACGTGATGTAACCCCTTGCCATTTTGATGATTTTGGTCAAAAATTAGATTTTTATTTTTTTGATGCCAATCGATAGTACTGATCCTTATGAGTCGAAAATGGTATAAAATTCCCAAATCGAACACTATTTGGCCGAGATATTCAAAAAAATCATCAAAAGAGGTTGACTTTACAAACGAATCGGTTTTTGGTCAACTACATTTTTTAACCCATCGATTTTTAAA
The DNA here is from genome assembly GCF_035044405.1 of Drosophila montana. Classification (NCBI taxonomy): domain Eukaryota; kingdom Metazoa; phylum Arthropoda; class Insecta; order Diptera; family Drosophilidae; genus Drosophila; species Drosophila montana. Next base: position 13,034 of record NW_026997586.1, read on the forward strand.
ATGTTTGAATGCAGATTGATAAAAAGTATAAAATTCCCAAATCGAACACTATTTGGCCGAGATATTAAAAAAAATCATCAAAAAAGGTTGACTTTACAAACGAATCGGTTTTTGGTCAACCACATTTTTTAACCCATCGATTTTTAAAATGTTTGAATGCAGATTGATAGTAGGGATCCCTACGAATTCAAAAAGGTATAAAATTTCAAAATCGGACAGCATTTGCCCGAGATATTCAATAAAAATCATCAAAAAAGTTTCGATTTTCGAACCGACCTCGAATTTGAGAAAAAACGTGATGTAACCCCTTGCCATTTTGATGATTTTGGTCAAAAATTAGATTTTTATTTTTTTGATGCCAATCGATAGTACTGATCCTTACGAGTCCAAAATGGTATAAAATTCCCAAATCGGACACTATTTGGCCGAGATATTCAAAAAAATCATCAAAAGAGGTTGACTTTACAAACGAATCGGTTTTTGGTCAACTACATTTTTTAACCAATCGATTTTTAAAATGTTTGAATGCAGATTGATAAAAAGTATAAAATTCCCAAATCGAACACTATTTGGCCGAGATATTAAAAAAAATCATCAAAAAAGGTTGACTTTACAAACGAATCGGTTTTTGGTCAACCACATTTTTTAACCCATCGATTTTTTTAATGTTTAAATGCAGATTAATAGTTGGGATCCATACGAATTTAAAAAGGTATAACATTTCAAAATCGGACAGCATTTGCCCGAGATATTCAATAAAAATCATCAAAAAAGTTTCGATTTTCGAACCGACCCCGAATTTGAGAAAAAACGTGATGTAACCCCTTGCCATTTTGATGATTTTGGTCAAAAATTAGATTTTTATTTTTTTGATGCCAATCGATAGTACGGATCCTTACGAGTCGAAAATGGTATAAAATTCCCAAATCGAACACTATTTGGCCGAGATATTCAAAAAAATCATCAAAAAAGGTTGACTTTACAAACGAATCGGTTTTTGGTCAACCACATTTTTTAACCCATCGATTTTTAAAATGTTTGAATGCAGATTGATAGTTGGGATCCATACGAATTCAAAAAGGTATAAAATTTCAAAATCGGACAGCATTTACCCGAGATATTCAATAAAAATCATCGAAAAAGTTTCGTTTTTCGAACCGACCCCGAATTTGAGAAAAAACGTGATGTAACCCCTTGCCATTTTGATGATTTTGGTCAAAAATTAGATTTTTATTTTTTTGATGCCAATCGATAGTACTGATCCTTACGAGTCCAAAATGGTATAAAATTCCCAAATCGGACACTATTTGACCGAGATATTCAAAAAAATCATCAAAAGAGGTTGACTTTACAAACGAATCGGTTTTTGGTCAACCACATTTTTTAACCCATCGATTTTTAAAATGTTTGAATGCAGATTAATAGTTGGGATCCATACGAATTCAAAAAGGTATAACATTTCAAAATCGGACAGCATTTACCCGAGATATTCAATAAAAATCATCGAAAAAGTTTCGTTTTTCGAACCGACCCCGAATTTGAGAAAAAACGTGATGTAATTTTTAAAATGTTTGAATGCAGATTAATAGTTGGGATCCATACGAATTCAAAAAGGTATAACATTTCAAAATCGGACAGCATTTACCCGAGATATTCAATAAAAATCATCGAAAAAGTTTCGTTTTTCGAACCGACTCCGAATTTGAGAAAAAACGTGATGTAACCCCTTGCCATTTTGATGATTTTGGTCAAAAATTAGATTTTTATTTTTTTGATGCCAATCGATAGTACTGATCCTTACGAGTCCAAAATGGTATAAAATTCCCAAATCGAACACTATTTGGCCGAGATATTCAAAAAAATCATCAAAAAAGGTTGACTTTACAAACGAATCGGTTTTTGGTCAACCACATTTTTTAACCCATCGATTTTTAAAATGTTTGAATGCAGATTGATAGTTGGGATCCATACGAATTCAAAAAGGTATAACATTTCAAAATCGGACAGCATTTACCCGAGATATTCAATAAAAATCATCAAAAAAGCTTCGATTTTCGAACCGACCCCGAATTTGAGAAAAAACGTGATGTAACCCCTTGCCATATTGATGATTTTGGTCAAAAATTAGATTTTTATTTTTTTGATGCCAATCGATAGTACTGATCCTTATGAGTCGAAAATGGTATAAAATTCCCAAATCGAACACTATTTGGCCGAGATATTAAAAAAAATCATCAAAAAAGGTTGACTTTACAAACGAATCGGTTTTTGGTCAACCACATTTTTTAACCCATCGATTTTTAAAATGTTTGAATGCAGATTGATAGTTGGGATCCATACGAATTCAAAAAGGTATAACATTTCAAAATCGGACAGCATTTACCCGAGATATTCAATAAAAATCATCAAAAAAGTTTCGATTTTCGAACCGACCCCGAATTTGAGAAAAAACGTGATGTAACCCCTTGCCATATTGATGATTTTGGTCAAAAATTAGATTTTTATTTTTTTGATGCAAATCGATAGTACTGATCCTTATGAGTCGAAAATGGTATAAAATTCCCAAATCGAACACTATTTGGCCGAGATATTAAAAAAAATCATCAAAAAAGGTTGACTTTACAAACGAATCGGTTTTTGGTCAACCACATTTTTTAACCCATCGATTTTTAAAATGTTTGAATGCAGATTGATAGTAGGGATCCCTACGAATTCAAAAAGGTATAAAATTTCAAAATCGGACAGCATTTGCCCGAGATATTCAATAAAAATCATCAAAAAAGTTTCGATTTTCGAACCGACCTCGAATTTGAGAAAAAACGTGATGTAACCCCTTGCCATTTTGATGATTTTGGTCAAAAATTAGATTTTTATTTTTTTGATGCCAATCGATAGTACTGATCCTTACGAGTCCAAAATGGTATAAAATTCCCAAATCGGACACTATTTGACCGAGATATTCAAAAAAATCATCAAAAGAGGTTGACTTTACAAACGAATCGGTTTTTGGTCAACCACATTTTTTAACCCATCGATTTTTAAAATGTTTGAATGCAGATTAATAGTTGGGATCCATACGAATTCAAAAAGGTATAACATTTCAAAATCGGACAGCATTTACCCGAGATATTCAATAAAAATCATCGAAAAAGTTTCGTTTTTCGAACCGACCCCGAATTTGAGAAAAAACGTGATGTAATTTTTAAAATGTTTGAATGCAGATTAATAGTTGGGATCCATACGAATTCAAAAAGGTATAACATTTCAAAATCGGACAGCATTTACCCGAGATATTCAATAAAAATCATCGAAAAAGTTTCGTTTTTCGAACCGACTCCGAATTTGAGAAAAAACGTGATGTAACCCCTTGCCATTTTGATAATTTTGGTCAAAAATTAGATTTTTATTTTTTTGATGCCAATCGATAGTACTGATCCTTACGAGTCCAAAATGGTATAAAATTCCCAAATCGAACACTATTTGGCCGAGATATTCAAAAAAATCATCAAAAAAGGTTGACTTTACAAACGAATCGGTTTTTGGTCAACCACATTTTTTAACCCATCGATTTTTAAAATGTTTGAATGCAGATTGATAGTTGGGATCCATACGAATTCAAAAAGGTATAACATTTCAAAATCGGACAGCATTTACCCGAGATATTCAATAAAAATCATCAAAAAAGCTTCGATTTTCGAACCGACCCCGAATTTGAGAAAAAACGTGATGTAACCCCTTGCCATATTGATGATTTTGGTCAAAAATTAGATTTTTATTTTTTTGATGCCAATCGATAGTACTGATCCTTATGAGTCGAAAATGGTATAAAATTCCCAAATCGAACACTATTTGGCCGAGATATTAAAAAAAATCATCAAAAAAGGTTGACTTTACAAACGAATCGGTTTTTGGTCAACCACATTTTTTAACCCATCGATTTTTAAAATGTTTGAATGCAGATTGATAGTTGGGATCCATACGAATTCAAAAAGGTATAACATTTCAAAATCGGACAGCATTTACCCGAGATATTCAATAAAAATCATCAAAAAAGTTTCGATTTTCGAACCGACCCCGAATTTGAGAAAAAACGTGATGTAACCCCTTGCCATATTGATGATTTTGGTCAAAAATTAGATTTTTATTTTTTTGATGCAAATCGATAGTACTGATCCTTATGAGTCGAAAATGGTATAAAATTCCCAAATCGAACACTATTTGGCCGAGATATTCAAAAAAATCATCAAAAAAGGTTGACTTTACAAACGAATCGGTTTTTGGAAAACCACATTTTTAAACCCATCGATTTTTAAAATGTTTGAATGCAGATTAATAGTTGGGATCCATACGAATTCAAAAAGGTATAACATTTCAAAATCGGACAGCATTTACCCGAGATATTCAATAAAAATCATCGAAAAAGTTTCGTTTTTCGAACCGACCCCGAATTTGAGAAAAAACGTGATGTAACCCCTTGCCATTTTGATGATTTTGGTCAAAAATTAGATTTTTATTTTTTTGATGCCAATCGATAGTACTGATCCTTATGAGTCGAAAATGGTATAAAATTCCCAAATCGAACACTATTTGGCCGAGATATTCAAAAAAATCATCAAAAGAGGTTGACTTTACAAACGAATCGGTTTTTGGTCAACTACATTTTTTAACCCATCGATTTTTAAAATGTTTGAATGCAGATTGATAAAAAGTATAAAATTCCCAAATCGAACACTATTTGGCCGAGATATTAAAAAAAATCATCAAAAAAGGTTGACTTTACAAACGAATCGGTTTTTGGTCAACCACATTTTTTAACCCATCGATTTTTAAAATGTTTGAATGCAGATTGATAGTAGGGATCCCTACGAATTCAAAAAGGTATAAAATTTCAAAATCGGACAGCATTTGCCCGAGATATTCAATAAAAATCATCAAAAAAGTTTCGATTTTCGAACCGACCTCGAATTTGAGAAAAAACGTGATGTAACCCCTTGCCATTTTGATGATTTTGGTCAAAAATTAGATTTTTATTTTTTTGATGCCAATCGATAGTACTGATCCTTACGAGTCCAAAATGGTATAAAATTCCCAAATCGGACACTATTTGGCCGAGATATTCAAAAAAATCATCAAAAGAGGTTGACTTTACAAACGAATCGGTTTTTGGTCAACTACATTTTTTAACCAATCGATTTTTAAAATGTTTGAATGCAGATTGATAAAAAGTATAAAATTCCCAAATCGAACACTATTTGGCCGAGATATTAAAAAAAATCATCAAAAAAGGTTGACTTTACAAACGAATCGGTTTTTGGTCAACCACATTTTTTAACCCATCGATTTTTTTAATGTTTAAATGCAGATTAATAGTTGGGATCCATACGAATTTAAAAAGGTATAACATTTCAAAATCGGACAGCATTTGCCCGAGATATTCAATAAAAATCATCAAAAAAGTTTCGATTTTCGAACCGACCCCGAATTTGAGAAAAAACGTGATGTAACCCCTTGCCATTTTGATGATTTTGGTCAAAAATTAGATTTTTATTTTTTTGATGCCAATCGATAGTACTGATCCTTACGAGTCCAAAATGGTATAAAATTCCCAAATCGGACACTATTTGGCCGAGATATTCAAAAAAATCATCAAAAGAGGTTGACTTTACAAACGAATCGGTTTTTGGTCAACTACATTTTTTAACCCATCGATTTTTAAAATGTTTGAATGCAGATTAATAGTTGGGATCCATACGAATTTAAAAAGGTATAACATTTCAAAATCGGACAGCATTTGCCCGAGATATTCAATAAAAATCATCAAAAAAGTTTCGATTTTCGAACCGACCCCGAATTTGAGAAAAAACGTGATGTAACCCCTTGCCATTTTGATGATTTTGGTCAAAAATTAGATTTTTATTTTTTTGATGCCAATCGATAGTACTGATCCTTACGAGTCCAAAATGGTATAAAATTCCCAAATCGGACACTATTTGGCCGAGATATTCAAAAAAATCATCAAAAGAGGTTGACTTTACAAACGAATCGGTTTTTGGTCAACTACATTTTTTAACCCATCGATTTTTAAAATGTTTGAATGCAGATTGATAAAAAGTATAAAATTCCCAAATCGAACACTATTTGGCCGAGATATTAAAAAAAATCATCAAAAAAGGTTGACTTTACAAACGAATCAGTTTTTGGTCAACCACATTTTTTAACCCATCGATTTTTTTAATGTTTAAATGCAGATTAATAGTTTGGATCCATACGAATTTAAAAAGGTATAACATTTCAAAATCGGACAGCATTTACCCGAGATATTCAATAAAAATCATCAAAAAAGTTTCGATTTTCGAACCGACCCCGAATTTGAGAAAAAACGTGATGTAACCCCTTGCCATTTTGATGATTTTGGTCAAAAATTAGATTTTTATTTTTTTGATGCCAATCGATAGTACTGATCCTTATGAGTCGAAAATGGTATAAAATTCCCAAATAGAACACTATTTGGCCGAGATATTCCAAAAAATCATCAGAAAAGGTGGACTTTACAAACGAATCGGTTTTTGGTCAACCACATTTTTTAACCCATCGATTTTTTAAATGTTTGAATGCAGATTAATAGTTGGGATCCATACGAATTCAAAAAGGTATAACATTTCAAAATCGGACAGCATTTACCCGAGATATTCAATAAAAATCATCAAAAAAGTTTCGATTTTCGAACCGACCCCGAATTTGAGAAAAAACGTGATGTAACCCCTTGCCATTTTGATGATTTTGGTCAAAAATTAGATTTTTATTTTTTTGATGCCAATCGATAGTACTGATCCTTACGAGTCGAAAATGGTATAAAATTCCCAAATCGGACAGTATTTGGCCGAGATATTCCAAAAAATCATCAGAAAAGGTGGACTTTACAAACGAATCGGTTTTTGGTCAACCACATTTTTTAACCCATCGATTTTTAAAATGTTTGAATGCAGATTGATAGTTGGGATCCATACGAATTCAAAAAGGTATAACATTTCAAAATCGGACAGCATTTACCCGAGATATTCAATAAAAATCATCAAAAAAGTTTCGATTTTCGAACCGACCCCGAATTTGAGAAAAAACGTGATGTAACCCCTTGCCATTTTGAGGATTTTGGTCAAAAATTAGATTTTTATTTTTTTGATACCAATCGATAGTACTGATCCTTACGAGTCCAAAATGGTATAAAATTCCCAAATCGGACACTATTTGGCCGAGATATTCAAAAAAATCATCAAAAGAGGTTGACTTTACAAACGAATCGGTTTTTGGTCAACCACATTTTTTAACCCATCGATTTTTAAAATGTTTGAATGCAGATTGATAGTTGGGATCCATACGAATTCAAAAAGGTATAACATTTCAAAATCGGACAGCATTTACCCGAGATATTCAATAAAAATCATCGAAAAAGTTTCGTTTTTCGAACCGACCCCGAATTTGAGAAAAAACGTGATGTAACCCCTTGCCATTTTGATGATTTTGGTCAAAATTAGATTTTTATTTTTTTGATGCCAATCGATAGTACGGATCCTTACGAGTCGAAAATGGTATAAAATTCCCAAATCGGACACTATTTGGCCGAGATATTCAAAAAATCATCAAAAGAGGTTGACTTTACAAACGAATCGGTTTTTGGTCAATCACATTTTTTAACCCATCGATTTTTAAAATGTTTGAATGCAGATTGATAGTTGGGATCCATACGAATTCAAAAAGGTATAACATTTCAAAATCGGACAGCATTTACCCGAGATATTCAATAAAAATCATCAAAAAAGTTTCGATTTTCGAACCGACCCCGAATTTGAGAAAAAACGTGATGTAACCCCTTGTCATTTTGATGATTTTGGTCAAAAATTAGATTTTTATTTTTTTGATGCCAATCGATAGTACTGATCCTTATGAGTCGAAAATGGTATAAAATTCCCAAATAGAACACTATTTGGCCGAGATATTCAAAAAATCATCAGAAAATGTGGACTTTACAAACGAATCGGTTTTTGGTCAACCACATTTTTTAACCCATCGATTTTTTAAATGTTTGAATGCAGATTAATAGTTGGGATCCATACGAATTTAAAAAGGTATAACATTTCAAAATCGGACAGCATTTGCCCGAGATATTCAATAAAAATCATCAAAAAAGTTTCGATTTTCGAACCGACCCCGAATTTGAGAAAAAACGTGATGTAACCCCTTGCCATTTTGATGATTTTGGTCAAAAATTAGATTTTTATTTTTTTGATACCAATCGATAGTACTGATCCTTACGAGTCCAAAATGGTATAAAATTCCCAAATCGGACACTATTTGGCCGAGATATTCAAAAAAATCATCAAAAAAGGTTGACTTTACAAACGAATCGGTTTTTCACAGATTGATAGTAGGGATCCATACGAATTCAAAAAGGTATAACATTTCAAAATCGGACAGCATTTACCCGAGATATTCAATAAAAATCATCAAAAAAGTTTCGATTTTCGAACCGACCACGAATTTGAGAAAAAACGTGATGTAACCCCTTGCCATTTTGATGATTTTGGTCAAATATTAGATTTTTATTTTTTTGATACCAATCGATAGTACTGATCCTTACGAGTCCAAAATGGTATAAAATTCCCAAATCGGACACTATTTGGCCGAGATATTCAAAAAAATCATCAAAAGAGGTTGACTTTACAAACGAATCGGTTTTTGGTCAACCACATTTTTTAACCCATCGATTTTTAAAATGTTTGAATGCAGATTGATAGTTGGGATCCATACGAATTCAAAAAGGTATAACATTTCAAAATCGGACAGCATTTACCCGAGATATTCAATAAAAATCATCAAAAAAGTTTCGTTTTTCGAACCGACCCCGAATTTGAGAAAAAACGTGATGTAACCCCTTGCCATTTTGATGATTTTGGTCAAAAATTAGATTTTTATTTTTTTGATGCCAATCGATAGTACTGATCCTTACGAGTCCAAAATGGTATGAAATTCCCAAATCGAACACTATTTGGCCGAGATATTCAAAAAAATCATCAAAAAAGGTTGACTTTACAAACGAATCGGTTTTTGGTCAATCACATTTTTTAAATCGATTTTTAAAATGTTTGAATGCAGATTGATAGTTGGGATCCATACGAATTCAAAAAGGTATAACATTTCAAAATCGGACAGCATTTACCCGAGATATTCAATAAAAATCATCGAAAAAGTTTCGTTTTTCGAACCGACCCCGAATTTGAGAAAAAACGTGATGTAACCCCTTGCCATTTTGATGATTTTGGTCAAAAATTAGATTTTTATTTTTTTGATACCAATCGATAGTACTGATCCTTACGAGTCCAAAATGGTATAAAATTCCCAAATCGGACACTATTTGGCCGAGATATTCAAAAAAATCATCAAAAAAGGTTGACTTTACAAACGAATCGGTTTTTCACAGATTGATAGTAGGGATCCATACGAATTCAAAAAGGTATAACATTTCAAAATCGGACAGCATTTACCCGAGATATTCAATAAAAATCATCAAAAAAGTTTCGATTTTCGAACCGACCCCGAATTTGAGAAAAAACGTGATGTAACCCCTTGCCATTTTGATGATTTTGGTCAAATATTAGATTTTTATTTTTTTGATACCAATCGATAGTACTGATCCTTACGAGTCCAAAATGGTATAAAATTCCCAAATCGGACACTATTTGGCCGAGATATTCAAAAAAATCATCAAAAGAGGTTGACTTTACAAACGAATCGGTTTTTGGTCAACCACATTTTTTAACCCATCGATTTTTAAAATGTTTGAATGCAGATTGATAGTTGGGATCCATACGAATTCAAAAAGGTATAACATTTCAAAATCGGACAGCATTTACCCGAGATATTCAATAAAAATCATCAAAAAAGTTTCGTTTTTCGAACCGACCCCGAATTTGAGAAAAAACGTGATGTAACCCCTTGCCATTTTGATGATTTTGGTCAAAAATTAGATTTTTATTTTTTTGATGCCAATCGATAGTACTGATCCTTACGAGTCCAAAATGGTATAAAATTCCCAAATCGAACACTATTTGGCCGAGATATTCAAAAAAATCATCAAAAAAGGTTGACTTTACAAACGAATCGGTTTTTGGTCAATCACATTTTTTAAATCGATTTTTAAAATGTTTGAATGCAGATTGATAGTTGGGATCCATACGAATTCAAAAAGGTATAACATTTCAAAATCGGACAGCATTTACCCGAGATATTCAATAAAAATCATCAAAAAAGTTTCGTTTTTCGAACCGACCCCGAATTTGAGAAAAAACGTGATGTAACCCCTTGCCATTTTGATGATTTTGGTCAAAAATTAGATTTTTATTTTTTTGATGCCAATCGATAGTACTGATCCTTACGTGTGCAAAATGGTATAAAATTCTAAAATTGGACATTATTTGGCCGAGATATTCCAAAAAATAAACAAAAACACGATTAAAATAAATTCTCTCAAAATTCTTTGAAAATTTGTTCTAAGTCGATTGGACGGTAAACATACATTTTTTATCCAACCGTTTTCCGCCAATTTACCACTGTTGCGGGCGAAAATTTCCAAATCGCTGAAACACGTTTTCATTAAGTTCTTATGTAGAGCTTCAAAAATCGGTTTGAAGCAAATCGGACAAAACTTAAAACTTCAGCAAAAAAATCTTAGAATCGCATTTTCCACCGGGGAAGCTTTAATTTTTTACGAAAAATGTGAAACACGGCTCAAGGGATTTTTGGGGAGGGGAAGGGATTTGCTCGCGAAACGTCACCCACAAAATCTTTGATCGCCCTTTCCACCAAGGAGGAATGCATTTTCCAAAAAGTGTGAAACACCCATCAGATGAATTTGAACATAGATCTTTGAAAATGAGTTTGAGGCCGTTTTAGTTTTATACATCGGGGTCAGTTCTTTGTTCATGATTTGTGTATTAAAAACTGTAATATCTGGTCCCTATTTGTTGCACAATATTAAATTCAATTCATCCATTTGAAAGTTTGTTGACTATTTACCTAGGAACACTTTTTTTAAAAAACCTAGTTTAAAAAACCTAAAAAAAACATTGAGCCCGCCAAAACATATCTGTTATTAATTACAGAGACTTTCATAATTAATCACCGAGCTCTGTTAACAGGCATTTAAAATGTATCCCTTCGCTTGATCATAAATAAATGTATGTGTCGGAAGTTTGCGAACAGCTGATAATTTATCGATATCTGCTGTTAATCTTGATAGCACACCAGAGAACTCAAAGCTATTGCCGATATTGAAACGCTTTCATTAAACGCAAATCTCAATGGAATTGAAAACTGCGAAAAGTCTTAAGGACGAGAAATCTCTGACGATTACAACTGATATAACAGCGCTCGATAAATGTTTGCGAGGTGGCATTAGACCAGGCAAAGTATACGAATTGGTAGGCAAACCAGGTACAGGAAAGACCCAATTATGGCAAGTAACAGCAAATGCTTAATTTAACATTTTCACTTAGCAACCGATATTCTAGTATGAAGCTCTGCTTGAATGTTCAAATACCCAGGTATGCTTGTGGTTTGGCGGGCAAGGCATTATATTTTGATACCCGTAAGGATTTTGATCCAGCTAGACTAAAAGGTTTGTGATAAGGTGTTTTACAACCATTAAGCAAATGTTAAATCTACCGATTTTCATCCATACAGAGTTGGCCGAAAATCTTGCTGCGCGTCTGAGATACACATCAAAATCAGCACCCACAGCAACGCAAATGTTACAGAATGTGTATTATGTAGACTGCCGCAATACAGCTCAACTTGTGGCTGGCTTATTGAATTGCCATAAGTACCTAGAGAAGGAGCCCAATGCACGCACACCAGCGAATGCTTATTAGTAAATAAGCTTGCTAAAGAAAACCTTTTGTTTTCCCTTGCAGATAAAACTGATTATAGTTGATTCAATATCATTTGCAATTCGTATGGTAAATAACGTCTCCGATCGGACAGAACTCCTGATGGAAGTACACGATGGTATGCGTCAACTTCAGCGGATGCACGATGTGGCCGTAAGTGCTAATATTCCAGCCAGTGTTGCCAATTCAGCTATTTTCTAGCTGAATTTGTCTATTTTCAAAAGGTCAGCCAAAAGAGTCTTCTTTTAAATGATTTGCCAACTTTTAAGGAATTATGATTATTGGCAATATGTGATCTAAGTTAACAATTATTAAGATTAGATTCGGCTTTTTTATTTTTGAAGTGACAGCTGGCAACACTGATGCCGATCTTCATATCATAAATATGATAACTGCTTACTTCTTCGCAGTTCGTCCTAACTAACAATCAAGGATATCGACGGCGAATAAGTCGGTTTCAATTACAGGCCGTCCTAGGTCAAAAGCATTCGCATTTTATAAATAAACGCATCTGGCTTACAGAAAACGAATGTTTTGTAGGTAAAACGGCGAAAACAAAAAGATTAATTTGCAAATTATTTAAATACACGTAATAATCGGATGTTTTTTTCTAATAAAAAGTTTAATCGCATACTATTGTGAGGTACATGAATTTTGTTTATTTTAATTATTTAAAAATGTAACTACACGATTATTTGAATTCGCTCGCGAATTTGTGCATCAAACGAAAAAATACAGCATTTTAGTATATTTAAGTTGCGAGCCTAATATTTTTTGGGATTTTTTTGCGCATTTCCATCGGTCACACGAAATAGGGCGTTTATTGGAAAATAACAAGTAGCAGTTAGACAAAGATTAAAAACAACAAACCCATAGCCATTTTACAAACCAGATCTACAAAGTCAAAATGGCACAGGCCAAGACGTCGCAGCCAAAATTCTTGCCCCCCATCGAAAAGAGCTCTAATACTTACGTTGCCACTGCCGGTGGAAACCCATTCGACGAGGCTGAAGATGAGGAAATATTCAGTAAGCGCAGGATGACACTTAATATACCCAGTAATTGCAGCGGGGACTTGATGCATTTAATTGTCGCAAACAACTGGGTGTTTTGTTTGCTGTCAGCAGAAGGGCGGCTGACGCTGCTGCGATTCTTTCCACCTCGCGCAATTCCACCAGGCCGTGAGCTAAGCCCTTTTCTATCGATTGCGTATCTTAAAATTAATAATAATTCTGCACTTGCTTACAGAAACTGCGTTAGAAAAATATCTCGCTGGCTATAAAATTACAAATATTTTTCTTGATACTACCGGCCATCACCTCATTGTTTCACTGGTGCCCAAATCACCAGGTGTCTCGTCCGACTTTCTCTACATACACAGCACGGAATCGCCCCAAGGACAACAGCTTAAAGTGCGTCGAATCGAGAAGCTAAAAGATCACGAAATCACATCGGTTGCTTTTAACACATACCATGGTGACAAATCCACGACAGGCTATATACTGATGGGCACCAGTCGCGGGCTCATCTTTGAGACGGAATTGAGCACAGCCAGCGACACGCAGAGAAAACAACTCTACGACCTCGGTCTGGGTCTTAGCAAATATCCCATTAACGGGCTGGAGGTGCTGCGTGTGCCCAATAGCAATCGCTGGATAGTTGTGGCCACCACACCGGACAGTATTTACACATTCCACGAAACGCTAAAGCCGGAAGAACGTTCCCTCCAGCCCATATTTGCGAGCTATGTAAATGGCGAGCGGGAGCCATACTGTGAAAAACAAAAAACCGATTTGAGTTACTCAACGCTTCGGTTTTTTGCTCCTCCCAATAGCAAATATCCAAAACAATGGGCCTGGCTGTGCGGCGCTGGCATACGCATTGGTGAGGTAAGTGCAAACTGAAAGATAAGGTTCCTAAAAACAGACTGATAGAGAGAGACGGACATGACTATATCATTTGATCAAAAATATATACACACTTGTATATGTGTTACACCTCAAAATAATGTTTGCTCCTGATTATAGCTTTCAATAGATCCAAATAGTATTACACCGCTGATGGGGGACACATTGATCAATTTGGATTTGGAGAAAGGCAAACATTTGTCTTACGACGAGCGCCGTATACATGTACCCAAGTCCTTCGTGCTGACGGAATATCATGCCGTGCTTCTTTACGCGGACTACATAAAAGCCATCTGTTTGCTTAACCAGGAGTTAGTCTACTATGAAACATTCGATGAGGCCAGAGTTGGGAAGCCTTTGAATATGGAACGGGACGCTGTCACAGGTGCCATATACGTTTACACAGATAAAGCGGTCTTTACGCTAAGAATCACCCGCGAGGAGCGAAACATATGGCGTATATATTTAAATAAAGGCCAATACGAGCTGGCAACGGCGCATGCCGCCGGAGTGCCCGAGAATCTGCATCTGGTATTGGCGCAGCGTGCCGAGGCCGCATTTAAAGAGGGCGCCTATGAGGTGGCCGCAAATTATTATGCAGAAACCAATGAAACATTTGAAAAGGTGTGCCTAAAATTCATGGTGCTGCCCGATAAAAGACCGATAGTTAACTACGTTAAAAAGCGACTCACTAAGCTGACCATGACGAATGTGCAAGAACGGGCCGAACATCAAGCTGATGCCATCAAGGCCTTAATCATCTGGCTGATCGATCTATATCTAACGCAAATTAACACGCCCGGCAAGGACGAAGCCTTGCGCCAAGAATGGCAGGCGGAATACGATGAGTTCATGCGTGAGCCACCTGTTTTGGCATGCACAAGTGAGCAGCGGATTGCCGTGCGACAGCTGATTGCAGAGCATGCGGATCCACACAACTTGGCGCAATTCGCAATCTCTATAGACGACTACGAGGAGGTGATCGGACAACAGCTGAAGGCAGGCAAACATGCTGAAGCGCTGCAAACGCTGTGTAAGCAGCGAGATCTGACGCTCTACTACAAGTATGCGCCTGACCTGATGGAGCGGCTGCCAAAGCAAACGATCGATGCCCTGATGGCACAAGGCTCCAAATTGGAGATTGAAAAAGTAGTGCCCACCCTTATTGTAATTGATACGCCGGAACAGCGGGAGCAGGTTATACGCTATCTCGAGTTTGCCGTCTATAAACTAAATACCTCGAACGATGCCATACACAATTTTCTACTGCATCTATATGCGCAATACGATACAAAGCAGCTAATGAAATACCTGGAGATACAGGGCCGGGATGAGACATTGGTTAATTACGAAATTCACTTCGCATTGAAGGTGTGCACTGAATTGGATGTGAAGGTCGCCTGTGTGTTCCTGCAGTGTATGCTGTGCATGTGGACAACTGCAGTCGACTTGGCGCTACAATTCGATATGAAATTGGCCAAAGAGACGGCATTAAGGCCACAGGACAATGAGACGCGCCGCAAATTGTGGCTACGCATAGGTGAGTATATTTATTGCAGGGCTTCGAACCGGCTTCCTGCATTTTCCTAGATCCATAAACCAAGCGTTTGGTTTGTCTTATATATTTTCACAAATGTGTTAATGAAACAAGTCAATTTTCAATTATTTCCGTAATTACAAATATGTTGTGATTAATCGCAAGTTATTTGAAAGATTTGATTCTTGGGATTCGGCTGTGTTTTTTGGCAACTGATTTAGCTTAAAGTTGGGTATATATGAAAAAATTAAATGCAACTGCGGGTTCGAAGCGGTTTGATGATAAATCGGTTTACAACCTTATTGTACTTGTACTCATCGTATTAATAATCCTATAGCCTACCATGAAATCAAGGGTACGAACGATGTAAAAAAAGCGCTGAGCCTGCTAAATGAATGCGATTTGTTGCGGATTGAGGATCTGCTGCCATTCTTTTCAGACTTTGAGAAAATTGACAATTTTAAAGAGGCTATTTGTGATGCTCTAAAGGTAAGTTTGACGTATGACACCAAATTACATATATATAAATTCCATGGTTTCTCCTTGCAGAAATACAACGAGCGCATACAGGCGCTGCAGCAAGAAATGGCTGAAACAAGAAAGCAGTCGCAACTTGTGTGCAAGGAACTGCGTCAACTGAAACAACACAGCATTCGGATGGAGGCGCAGGATGTGTGCGATATCTGTGATCTTATACTGCTGGTAAAGCCGTTCTTTGTGTTTATTTGCGGGCATAAGTTCCATAGCGACTGCCTGGAGAAGCAGGTCTTACCAATGTTAAATAAGGAGCGCAGTCGCCGACTAACGATGCTAAAGCAACAAATGGAAACTTTAATGGCACAAACAATTGGCTCGACCAATCACACAGCCGAGCAGCAGGTGAAACGCGTTGATCTCAAAACAGAAATCGAGGAAATACTTGCGTCCGATTGCCTCTACTGTGGCCTGCTGATTGAGACCATAGACCAGCCTTTTTTCGACGATTGGGATCAGGTCAACGTTGAATGGGAATAGCAGTCTCTTAGTTATTACAGCATAAACATGTATATACTAGAATAAACTACCCGGATCGCCTCGGTTCAGATGTTCAAAATGCAAGTGGTGCCGAAATTTATTGTGTTAGATAAAATAGAAATAGGTAGATAAAATAGAAATTCTACTTTCACCGAAGAAGTTTGGATTTTGCGAAAAATGGGAAACAAGTCTCAAATGATTTTTTATGTGGATCCTTGGAAATGAATTTGAGGGCCGAAATCTTTGACCCCAATCCCGCAGGAGGAATGGATTTTCCAAATAGTCTGAAACGCACCTCAAATGAATTTACACAAAGATCTTTGAAAATGAGTTTGTGGCCGATGTGGGATGGTCGAGAGAAAAGTTGCATACAAACGTTTTTCGCGATTTTTCCACACTTTCGGTTGGAATTTTCCGAAAATTTCCCGTCTTAACGTGCACCTACATGTCATAAGGTAACTACAGTGAACGTTTCAGCTTACCAGCTCTTAAGGTTTGGGCTGTGCGTTGACAAACAGGACAAACAGTTTTATATGTGTAGAGATATATAGTATCTAAGGCAATTATTATTAAAAAATACATTTGCTTATGTACATCAGTAAAAAATCGGTAATTAGACCAGGGCGCATTCCAGTTATCAGGTTATCAGTCAACAATCTGCATGCGCAGTTCATTGGTAACAAACGACATAATTGTACTGAGCACAGCCTGTTGAACGGAGGCATTCTGCGTAATCAACGGAAGCAGCATTACCAAGTCTGTGGGATGAACCTCGGCGATGGCTTTTGTCACATGCTGCACTAGCTGTTCGCGCTGCATGTCTGTCAAATCGTTTAATATAACCTCGCCCAGCGGCTTAAATGTGCCTGATAACAACAAACAACAACAAATTAATAAAATACAGCACGAATCATCATGATCAACACACGGTACACTAACCACTGGTCACTTTGTAGGCGGCAATTCCTCCGGCAGCGCCACCAACAGCTAAGCCCACTGGACCCATCAGTAGGCCGCCTGCAAAACAGCAGGCAGCACAGATCGCTGTGCCCTTTGCGGATTGTTTTACAGCTACACGTATATTCCGCTCATCAGCCACAATTGCAATAGCTTCCATTAGCTCGCGCGTATCAATCGGCATTTTGATTATCTATTATAGAAGATGATGAAATAGTTTAGGTTTTGCATAGACGTACGGCTTAAATTATCTGCATACTTGTTCGGCTCTGTTATTGTTGGTATTGCATGCGATTCATTTATATTACGCGATATTTCCTCAGACAACATCTGATGTCGCGTCATGGTACAAAGAACAGTTATTATACTGATATTCCTGCGGAAATACCTTTTCCATAGAAAGAGACCAATATATGTATGGTGGTGGCACCACCGATAGTTTTAATATTTATGAAAAATAACGCAGATTTACTTATTCCCAGAATATTAGAAACACAGTTGCGATAGTTTCATCGAGATTCTTACATCTCTAATGGTAACTATAAAAATATGATGTCATTTGGTATTTTAACGCATTGAGAGCAATGTTCAGATTCAGTAAAAATGCCAAAAAATACTGACTTTTTAGATTCAACTTATAACAACCATGTTTAGTATTTTAGTAGATGAAAATCGCGCTTACTACTTGCTGGGCAGCCTTAAAACACTGTTGCGTGCGTGCTGTTGTCGATAATATTCGCTATTTCTTGATTTTGTTCAACATTTCGGATTAAACTGTATACTACTGAATTTATTTTGAAAATACAACAATTTGTTTTTTTAACACAAAAACAATTGACCGATATGACTGAAATTATTTCTGTAGTGTCGTAGTTTTAAGCATACGCAAACAATATAAGAGATTTAAAATTTCGAAAATGTGATCATGTTTTGTTTTTAAAACATACAAATGCTTATTTACCAAATCGCAGTTGTCGTCGCGCTTCAACAAAGGCAATGGTTGCTTGTAAAGATGTAAGTCAATCGCGCATACGCAATACATATGTGCAAATGTACCCAATTTTATACTGACATATATGCATGTGTATTTCTGTTTGCTTGTATATGTCAACATTTATGTGAACTTTAAGCTTTATCAGTTGCGTGCACATAAAATGCATTTCTAGAATATAATTTTACAGCGTTTAAGACTCATTGCATATTGATTTGTTTGTATATCGACAATTTTAATGTGAGGATCACATTGAGATGGGTAAATGCTCTGAAAAAATATACGACGTCAAAATATTTATTTGTATAATGCGTATACACATATATATTTTGCATATATGTATGTATGTACGTTACTACATACGCGAATTCTCGCAGCATTAACGTGAATATGGCTATATTAGCTAACATCCATTAGTGCTCGCATAAACATATAAAGGAATAATTGAATTTGCGGCAATTCGTAAATAAATTAAAAAATTAGCGAACCGGCGTCATGTATAATTAACAAGAGTAACTAGAATAAGCTGAGCAGATTGTATATATTTATATGTACGCATGTATATGTGTTTACCTATGCATCTGTCTCAAGGAATAAGTATGTATATGTAAAAACGCTTGCGTACATATATAACACATTAAATGTTTATGTGTATGTACATACCTAGTTACTTGTTGATATACCCCGTCTGTGTCTGCGGCGCGCCTTCGACTTGCTCGTTAGCCAGTCGACTCGTCTATCCACAGTGTTGCATTGCATAGCTGAATTAGCTATAAAAGGCTAAAACATTTGAACATTTTAACTGTTTGCTGCCACTGTGGGTAGCCAAATGTAGCTAGAAAATAGCTGAACTGGCAACATCAGCAGCAACACTCAAGTTAATTACCGCAACCGGCAACCGCAGGCCAAGCCTTGTTCTTATCGAATTACATGTGCGCTAATTAATTGTGCAAACATCCCGCTGGCTTGGCCAGGCGTCGTATTAATATTTACATTTGTATTTGTATTTGGATATCCGTTTTGTGGCACAATTAATAGACAATTTCAATAAAATTCGCGCGCCCTTTTTGTCTTTGCAGCTGGTTTTATTGTTAATGCTGGTGGCACACGCATGCGCGCGTCCCGAGCAGCAGCAGGTGACGGTGCCGCCACAGCCTCTGGCAGCAACTCCATCAGAGCAGGCGTCCCCGTTGGTAACACAATCGATAGAGGAGGTGGATATGGTCACGCCACCAGCCCCCACGCCGGCACCACCCAATCAACATCGTGTCAACGAAGCAGACAACTCAGATTCATTGCCAGCTATAACACCGATGACCAGTACGACGGCTGCTACACCGTCAGCGGAAGTCTCTTCCGAATTGCCAGAATATCTGAGAAACTGTTTTTATGCGGAGGAGGAGCTGTGCCACAACTGGCGCCGCCACAACGCTAGTAGCGATGATCCACACATACCCGATCGTGCGGATATCCAGCTGGACACTGGCGCCGAAAACATGACAGCGGATAATATGACTGCGTACAGTGGACAAAATGGCAGCCTGTCGCTCACGGCTCACGGTCAGCAGAGTCCTGGAGAGCGCGACTCGAACGGCTGTCAGTGCCGTGAGCATCCGACGCGTGTTAACTCTTGGTACTGCTGCAATATAACGCATATTTCGATGATCTCCAGTTGCAGCAACATATCGAAATGGACAAACCTGCACGTACGCAATCTTACCGTGCAGGCTATGGATCTCTCCAATTCAATATATCGATCGCTGCAGTCGCTCGCCGTCACGGATGGAAATATAATGCAGCTGACGAATGCCTTTCCGCGACACTCCAAGCTCAAGTGCCTTAACATATCGAATAATAACATTTCTGAGATCGCATCCCGGGCGGTCAAGGATGTGCCCCACCTAGAATTTTTTGGTATATCGAATAATCTGCTTTCCCGTGTGCCAAATCGAAACCAGAACAAGAACATTGCCTTGGACATTAGGTGAGTGTTGTCCCCTAGCCTTGTAGAGACTTGTAGAGACTAAAATATATATATATATAGGCCTGATCACCATCAACAGCTGAGTCCATATAGGACTTCTATGGAAACTCGTGCTTCTTTAAATATAGATTTGTTTTAGAGGCAAGCCGGGTTGGGGCACTTTTTCATATAGCTTCCATAGCCAGGATCGATCGGTCAAAAGTAAAGATATTTTTAAGATCAAAGTTATCAAAGTCATGAAGGTGGAGATTTCGAACAGAATACCCTGTAATGCTTATTGTAATCACATGAGACCTTGGTTAGACAACATTTAAGAAAAAAGGTTTATAATAAGGTGTTCGTCTAATGGGGATAGAGAAGCTTCTTGTTTTGGCTCATCCCAACAGTACTGTACTCGTACGAGTAGATTGCGTGAATCATAATTTAACGATTATTTTAAGATGGAGGATTAGGTGGGTGTCTACTAGTATTTGATAGCTACCGATCACGTTGCTGTACATATTCAATTCTGTCTGTCTTGAATAATTATAATATCATATCTTATAGTGGCAACATGCGTTTGCTCTGTGAGCCCCTCAGCGAGATCATCTATATCGATTCATTCAACATTGTTAATCCGGAGCACTCGTTTTGTTTGTATAACGCGACACACAAGTGGTTTAATTCGACGGATCTGGTTTCCGTTAAGCAACTTGAAAGCATCAAGAAATGTGGCACCAAGTGTCCGAGTATACCGAATTATGGCAACTGTTCCTGCAATATATACAGTATCATGATAATACAGGGCGATCAATCGAGGACCGTGTGTAATGTCGATTGTTCTAACCTTGGCTTGGTTGAGCTACCATCCCAGTTGCCGGACAACACGTTTACGTTAAACATAAGCAACAACAAAATAAGCAGCCTCGGCGATCATTTCCACACAAATCCCACTTATTACAATATTGTTAAACTGGTCGCCGATAATAATCATATATCTTCTATATACGAATTTGAGGGCACCAAGTTCATTGAGCAATTTCAACGCCTCTACATGCGGAACAATTCGCTGAGTAAAGTGAGCCAAACGAAATAAGATTCCCACTTAACATGGATATACTACTATTGTCGTTTACTCTTCCTTTCAGATACCCGAATATTTTTTGAACAATGCTCTTATGGATACGGGCATTGGACGTCGCATTTATCTGGCAGAGAACAGACTCCAATGTGATTGCAATTCGGCAAAAACGTTGCAAAACTGGCTTAAGGAACGCAGCACCGATATACCCGACTATATGGACATAAGATGCCGCAATTTACCTCAAAGCGTCATCGAGCTACAGGAAACAAAGCTGTGCCAGTCACCGCCCGACTGGACGGACTACATATACTATTTAATAGCAGCGGAGGTAATACTCCTGCTAGCTCTGATCACAAAGGTCTCCTACGACTACTGGGTTTTTAAGACAGCTGGCTACCTGCCATGGCCAGCAAGCAAAATGCCGAAACTGCCCTGCGACTGGCTGTGCGAGTCCTAGATTAGCTAATCGATAAATCGCGAGACTGGACGTTGACATAGCATATCCGCTTGACACTTCACCATGAGCGACTATAACAAATATCGAGTTTGATGTGCCTTCTTACATATATATATTTATTTATATTGCAACAGATCTATCTGTTTACTGGAATGAAATGTTGTGTACCAGCTAAACGATATGTACCTATATATATATATACCTATAGCCCATGACACACTATAACGGATATCATCGATTTCAATGTGCCTTCTACTATCTAGTTTTTAAATAACCCCTATACACGTTGTAATGAAATGTTATGTATATTTGATGTCAATTATTGTATGCGAATTTGTGTTTGATCGTGAAATATGTGAATATGAATTTACTGAGCTATATAAAGAAATAATGAATATCCTAAAACATATAGTCTTAGTTACTTAGTCTTAGTTTTGCAGGATTCGCTTTTGTGTATGTACATGTAAGTACGCCTTCTAAAAATTCGATTAAAATCAGTACAGCTGGGGCTACTTTGCGTATGATATATTTATTGTTGTGGTTTCTTGCAATTTAAATATGTATTACAATAATTTTAAGAAAAAAATGCGCATTTTTATGTTCACATCTATGCATGATGATTTTGTATAGTTGTTTGTTTTTGGTTTTTTTTTTTTTATATATTTTTATTATTGTTATTAATCTTTATAGTACCTACTTTATGCCATGTTACTAGAAGTATTGCCACGCATGTTTGCAGTTGATTGTGTGTAAATGTGTGTGTGCCTAATAAGAAAAACATTTACGTATACATACATACATACATTCAATACCATTTGATTTGGTGGTGTTTTTATGCATTACTATATTTTAAAATATGTTTAATAAGTTTTATCATTATTAAGTTTTGCCGCTTTATAGTATTTAAATACTTTCACATATGTAGTTTCGTACTTCTTATCGCTGTAATCAATTCTTTTGAATGTATTTTCGTTGCGTGACTTTTTTTTTTGTATGCTATACATATTTGTCAAAATTTAAATCAAAGTGCTTTCATTATTGAAAATATGTATTAATAATGTGTATAAATATTTTGAGCGCATCTTTTTATTTTCGTTATATTTGTATATAGTATGAATTAAAAATGTCAATTAGTTAATTCGTATCGTATTGATGTGTAATTTAACGATTATGAACAATACTCACTATTCGTCGATTTTGGCGTAGCTCGATTTCGAAAGTCGAGCTACGTCAAAATCGAGGAACATTTTGTTTATATAATTATGTTTCTCTATTTACTATGTGAAACATACAAATAACGATTTTTACAAAATATGCTTATTAACTGATAAAATGTGTATCATTGGCAGGGAATAGGAATAGTTACATGTAACCGTCGTATATATACATACATATAAAGGCATAAATACGTAAAATTACATCCAAAAAACTGGGAAATGCATTTTAAATTTATATAAAAATCTGGTACAAGTGCAACAAATTTTTAATTGTATATATGAATATGTACATCTAATACCCTTACGGTACACGAATATTATGCTAAATGTATAATAAAACATTTTATATATGTTTGTTTGTAAGTATGTATGTACATATGTATGTCAGTGTACACATAATTTGTATTTCAAAAGCATTCCAATTTGCTAAAAACATGTAAAAACTTAAGTATGTATTTAAAAATTACTAGCTATGAAGAGCTGTGCTATGAAATATATTAAATATGTTTCGACTAAAACAGAGCGAAGTGCCATACATACATATATACAACTTGGAAATAACTGAGCGCCTGAATATATGATAATTTGTATAATTAAAAAAAACAATAGACTTGATTTGAGGAGCACTAACAAATAAATGGGCGGACCGACATGGCTCGAATGTGATGCGCACATTCGTTCAAATTAATAAATACATATACCCATTTAATGGGCGTACGGTATAAGCAATAACATTTATTTTCGGTATTCCGAAGAAATCGACTCTTCCCAAAAACGTCGTCAAATTGTTTTCAGTGTGATAGATGGATTTTGGAAAGAGTACACCGTGTCGGGGATAAAATTAGCTAGTTTTATTTTCTAAGAAATATAATCGTACCTATTGATTATTTTTAGTAATTATTCATTACATTTTGATGACCTAGATATATAGAACTATCAGTCTCACGTCCCATACCAAAAAAAATAATAAAAAAATAAATAAATAAAAAAAAAACGAAATATATTAAAGTAAATATGTAAACAGCAAAATGTTTGTATGTGATGCTTTTCCTTGACATTGTGGTCTGCCTATTTAGGACCAGCTATTTCTCTGAACCAGGATATAAATATTTCGCTAATGGATAATAGGTAGACATTTCATGCGTTACGGGGGGGGGGTTCTTTAATATTCTACTCATGCTCGGTATGCATATTGTCCAAAATCTTTTGAACAGGGACATATACTATAAGATGTACTTATGTACATACATACATACAGCTATGTGCTGCTATTATTCGGGTGCATGTGTCTAAAGTTTTGGATTTTCATTTGGCAATGGGTACATACAAACATACACTCGCACATTAACGTATATGAATTTTTGTATGTACGACATTTAGATGTAACCCGTATAAGTACGAGTTTAGTTTCTTAACATTTCTTAACAATTCTATTATTCAATTATTAATGATATTACAGAGTCTTCGTGTGTTATGATGTCTGGTTAGCAAGAGTGACAAAGATAGTGATATACGGATACGGGTGAAATTCGTGCAAGTGACAGAGATAGAGACAGACACATAATGCTTCAATTAACCGGGCGCTACAAACAGATTAAATATCAATTTTCGTTTCGCTCCATGCCAATTTCCAGTTGTGTTAAAGTATTTCCGTCTCATACACCTGCTTAGTGGTCATTGTAGATGTTTGTTGTAATTGTGTGTTTGCAGCAGCAGCAGCAGCAGCAGCAGCAGCTCCTGTACCAATTGTCCCAACAACAACAACACCACCGCCGCCGACCACACCACCCGTAGCATCACTGATCAACACACCATTTGTAGCCACAGTAGTGTCAGCCGCCGCAGCGTCGCCACCACAGGCCAGATTCAATGCGGCGATCTTTTGCTGTATATTCGATTCGCCGCTGGCCAAGTGTTTAAGGTCCTGTGTGGAGCAGGATATGTCCACCGAGGGTATTTTGCTCATTTGTTGCAAGCGCTGGTATTGTTCCTGCAATAGCTTCTGTTTCTTTAATAGTTCCTGGTGCCGCATTTCGAGAGCAACCTGCCGCTGGGCATGATCGTTGCCGGACTCATTGCCACTCGAGTTGTCGCCACTGGAGGTGTCGCCACCGCCGATAACGACAGTTTCGATGCTGATGTTGATATTGTTGTCAGCAGCTGCTGCTGCGGCGGCAGCTAGTATGTTCTGTGGCACATTTGGGCTTGTCGGACTGGCCAGTGGACTGCGTGAGCTGGTACGCGGCGGCGGTGGTGGCGGTATGCGTTTGTGACCCACTTTAGTTATTAAATCGGCGTTACGCTCGGGAACTGGTGGTTTCATGATGCTGCTGCTGCCACCATTTGCCAGACTGTCACGCGCTGGGAATTCGTTGTCCGATTCGCTGGGGAACGAGTGCAGGCGACGTAAACTGCCCATATTGGTGTGCACCATTAGCTGATGCTGCTGCTGCTGCTGCTGCTGGGACTGGGACTGGGACTGGGACTGGGTCAATGGGCCACGTGAATGTTGTGCGGAGCCTGTTGCCACAGCCATGACCATGCTGTTGGTGTTGGCCTGTTGCATATTTACGTTGGATTCGGTGAAAAGGCGAGCCTGGGATATTTGCGTGGTGACGGTACTTTGTACAGCAGCCTGGGCGCTCTCATCGGATGCCGAGTCTTCGGGGCGTACCTTTGTCAATACACTCCGGGGTAGAGGTCAATAAGTCTATATATAATATGCTGCCAAACTAACGAGCCTTTTTAAGATTTCGATTCTTGATTTCGCATTTGCTTTTGGCAACACTTTGGAATTTGATAGATTTGAATGGAATTTATATATGGGGAACACCAAATCATTAAGATTCCAAAATCAGAATCGAAATCTAGAATAGGCCCGTTAATCACTTACCTCGAATTGTTGCTGTTGTTGTTGTTGCTGTTGTTGTTGTTGTTGTTGTTGCTGTTGTTGTTGTTGGGCAATTGGCTTTGAAAATGTCTTGAGCTCGTCTAGCAGAGCATCGAGTGCGTTTTCGGGTGCGAATCCCCCGCTGACAGTGAACGACCCCATCCTGGGTGTTGGGATTGGCTACAAAAATATATAATTGTACAATTGTGAATGCATAAATGATAGCCGAAAAATTGAATTAAAATTGAAGTTTCAAAAACATTGCACATTTATACATAGTAGTTATTGTATGTATATAGTACTTCATGTGGCACAGCAGTATTGTTAAATAAATACATTTTGTACAACTTTTAAGAAAACCCATCAAGTTAGTGGCTAAAAGAAAAATGACAAAGCCATAATGCCGTCAATTTACAGGTTGCATACAAATGAATCATGCTGTGCGCACAAGGACAATATTTAGTATGGGACAATATTTAGTATCACTACAACAACAATATTTTACAGAATTAGCTCGTTAAATTCGTAACGAAAATAAGTGTATATAGTTTGATAATAATAGTAGCTCAACATGCAGAATAATACAAATCAATGTTTAAGGTATAACAAATCAGAGACCATACCAAGTCTTAGGCTCAGTAGAGTTTTTATATTAAGAATTTTGGCCTAGGTGATGCTGATCTGATTTTATCTTATCAATTTAGAGAACTGAAATAAATAAATGTGCTCCAATAGTTAAGGCTTTCCATTACTGCGATTAAAACTCGTTTTAGTTTTCTTTTAAACAATAACTTTCAAAGCAATCTCCAAGTCTTTAACATCGGACCGGTATGGCTAAAGATATGTATGAATATTTTTTGCACATTTTAAAATTAGCCCATTTACATGCAGCAATATCGATATTCTTATTACAAATTTTATGAAGTACACAGAGTATGCGTAGGCAAACAAAACAAGCTCTTACATTTGTGATTAAATAGTTTTTTAAAAAAATTCGAATGGGGTGAGGTAGACATTAATTAGGACTCAGTATTAGACTATGTGACGTTAAACAGAAATACATAAGCGACATGAAATATGTAAGATGTAGTATATTAAACATAGCTCCAAATGAAGTCTTCACCGATTAAATATTTGGGTAAGTTCAGGATCGATTGTTTATCAATAAATAAATAGGCTAAGGTGTGTGTAGACTTTAACTTTATAAATTGTTAATTCGTTTTTATAGATGGCATCATAGTTAAAAATAAATATATGTATATGTATATTTGAAGCCGTCGATGACTGAATGTACGATGATGGGTAAATAGATGATGGTTAAAACTTCAAAGACAACAATCGATGAGTGAGAATATTATGTGACTGACTGCTTGCATACATTAATTTGTAAAAACTTGGCCTTTTATTTGGTTCGATTTGTTTAATTTGATAATGATATATTGATTGACTGCGCGCTTTTAAATGATTTGTGTATGCATAAACAAAGGTACATTTAAAGACATACTCTTTTTTGCAACTACAACATTAATATACAAATATTATTTTCTTATATATATATATTTATTTTATTTGTTTACTAGCTTTGGGCTAATAATAAATATTTGAAAAAAAATTCTTGAAAGCAAATAAACATTCTATAAATATGATGTTTGCATATTTGAAGTCTTCGGCATACCGAATCTTACTCTTTCCAAAAGTTGTACAATTTTATTTAAATATTTAGTAGCCAATCACAGAAAGGCAAAGGTATTTTATTTTTTTCTAGTTTTTCAATCATAAATTCCAATTAATAGGAAAAGTCAGCGGCAGTCATCAGAGGGGAATAATATAAATGTATAATAATTGACCAATGTTATTTATTGTTGTTGTCTTTTAAATAAAAATATATGTATGTTTGCAATTGTTTCTGTGATGAAAATGAAAATCTGAATTGCCATTATCCATTATCTTTTGAACGAGTAAGTAGAAAGTGAAGGCTGGAGACAGGGCCCCACATACATACATGCATGCACACACAAGTTAATGAATTTGATTCAGTTATGGTAAAACTTTTTGCGAAAGAGCTTTTTACATAAATAATTTGACAAAAAACACAACAGAGGAGAGTTGAAGAAGAAACAGATTGTAAGTATTTTGTAAAGTATATGAAAGTTGTCTCGAATTGTTGTCAAAGAACAGCAAAACATTACTGTTGAAATTTTTTTAATCATTTCGGAACTAATACATACATATCGACTGTTTGCAAATAATAATACCCGAACCAATGCATTAGTGAAGACAAATGAACAAGGTTTGGCTTCGCAGCAGCTTTACCACATAATGCATAATGTCATTTATTTAAAAGATATATGCAAATAAATAAACCTATATTGGAACATAATTATTAAACCATACATGAGATACATAAAGAGCTCACTCATCAGAGAATAATATTTCTATAGCCAAATTGAAGATGGAATATTTTGCAAATTATGGCTCAGCATACAACATATTAATATCCTTATAGCGGGTATTGTAATTATGACAAGAAATGCGTAACTTATAGAAGGAGACATCTCCCGAAACCCTAAAATAAAGTATATATATATGCTTGATATGTATCTATACACTCTGTAACAGCTACATATGCCCGTCTGCCTGTTTCCAAGAAACTATTCTCTGTCTCAGTCATGAAACTTTTCATCGGACGATTATATCATATCAACTTCCAGAGGAAAGATCTGTCGGAAATGAATTTCTTGTCTATCCAGATATTTTGAATATACAAGGAATAGTTTCACGATGCTCTTTACATATGAAATATGAATAGCATTGGATGACTAGAATGAGTTTTTATAGTCTTTTTTTTTTTTTGTTTTGATATTTGTTATATTTTTGATGTCCCCAACCCCTCGTCCCCAATCTATATCATATCAAATATATATGTATAAGTTTTTTCAAATCATTTTGTTGATAGTTTTACAATCCAGACTGTATAGAAATAGTAAGATGTGTGTAGAGGGGTGCACGGGCAGACCACAGACGAAAGCAATGATAAACGAATATTAATAAAAATATATGAATATTTTGAGCACACAAGGAGGTGTTGTTTAGGAGCACATTTGAAAGTTGTGTTTTTTTTTTTTATTATTATTATTTATAGGGACATCTGGGATTTAAAGTATTTAATGGAACGGGGGGAGATTAAAACGATTTTTCTACCACAGAGTTTGTAGCTGTTAAGTCTTTTTGAAAACATGTATAATAAATTGTGTGTCAATTCCATTTACCTTTCATTTTTTTGCTTGCCTGTCATTGTCTACGTTCAAGCATTGATTTTTTTGATTAATTTTGACTACAAAATTTGGCGATCTATTATTATATTTAGGTACTTTGATCCGTAGCTTTTTCAACATTTTTAGCTCTTCATATCATTTGTAATTTGTAATTTGTAATTTATATAATTTGTAATTCCTTTAGCGCTGAACATATGAAGGAATTTGTAGCCCAGAAGTGTGCACACACACACACGCACACACACACACACACACACACACACATTCAAGGTGTATGGTTTTGCCTTTGGACAAACCCCTTTTGGAAAGCACATTACGCACACACATTCATATATGTATACACATAAGTTATATATTATATATATGTAACTAATGATTATTGCAGTTGGTAATTGTGTGTGTTTTGGGCTTATATGTAGCTTTTTATATGAGTTTAGTATTAATTAGAAGTTTATAGCAGTAGTAAGTAGTATACAAAAATATAAACTAGTTATGTTTAATGCGGAGCAAATAATGTTTAGCTAAAATAAAATGGACATATTTTTTTATGAGTTCATCATCATTTAAGAATGGTTTTTAGTAATTTTTGGTTTTTTGTATTATTTTTTTTTTTTTTTTGGTTTTTTTTTTGTAATATTTGTATTTTCAGTCATTACTCAGTAATTGCCTCTTTGAAGTTAGAACTCCATCGCCAGTTAAACTATGTGGTTGTTGTTGTTGTTGTATACGATATCAAAATTGTTAGTTCCAAAAAAGGCAAGAAGAAGAAAACGAAATCACTAGGTAAACCTCATTTGATAAGACTTTTTAGCTTTGATTGGTTTGTGTTTTGATCATCATATCAATATATGAATAGCGTGTTTCAATACGTAAAACGTTTTATTCGCTTTTATTAAAAATAAACTTTAAATTTGGTTTTTTTTTTTTGTAATGGTTCCCCCTTTTTATGGAGATGAAGAAACATCGGTGAAGCTTCGCCTTTCGAAAAAAAAAACTGTTGTGGGATTTGTTTTGGAGTTAACACTATATCAATGAAATAAAGCATAAAGAAGGTGTCGCAGTATGAACAAAAAACTACTTATATTAACAGCCAATTGCAACTTGTTCATAATAATCTGCAGAAAACAAGAAAAACAAAAAAAAAGCATACGAACCAATTAGTTTAGAAATAAATATGATTGATTTACTAGATAGCACTAAATACTAGCTTGCTTATTGAACCCTTGCAAAGTTTTGAATAACCGTTTATACTCGATGCGCACTATTTAAGATGAAATGAGTTTAAAATAGGTTTCACATTCCTTTCCATATATATACACACAAATTAGGTAACTAGTATATATTTGTTTAAATATTCCAAAAGATTATGTTGTCTGCAATTCACTTGGCGTAACTGCAATATCTCAAGGCAATTATCAAAATTTACCTCAGAAAAACTATTAGAGATTTGCAAATAATGCGGATGATAAAAGACGCACACAAGTGAAACTCATTCAATTGCTGATTTAAAAAGTTAATTTGGCCTACTATTTACTTTTAATTAACACAACAAATTTGTTGTGTTCTATATAATTTGGCTAGCTTTTGGTCAGAATTGGGTTACAGACAATAATTTAAATGTAAAATAAAGTATGAGTATTTGAATTTTTCAGTTTTTAATTAGTTGTAAGCATTTATACACATATGTTAAAACATAAACATGACTTAATGCTGAAATTTGAACCAAGTAATCTACTATGATTGAATATTTGTAGTATATACTATTGTGTATGTAAGCATGTATATAAAACATATACAATTCCATTTACCAAATTGAAATGTACTTAAAAATGGGGTTCAAACAGTTAATGTTGAATGTTGAATGTGATGAAACATTTTTGATTTGACTAGATTTGCTTTGTTTGTTTCTCACGTAAATATTCACTTACCTAGTTCAAAGGCAAGAGTACCTATTCTTTTACAAAACAATAATATTAAAAGTATTATTATAATGTCAATCAGCAATTGAATTGTTAAATAATTTCATTTTCATCTAACAATGTTTTTCGATTTGACGGACAGACGTTAAATGTTATACTGGACCGATCAAAAGTGAAAGGATTATGTTAAATTACGTTTCATCGTTTTTTTATAAAGTGATATCTCGAAAATATCCCAAATTTCGCAAGCAAAGTTACCTCTTAGAACACTCTATGTAAATTGATCAGATATTTAGTCTGCGGGCTTTTAACGATATATTTAGCAAGGTTACTAGTGTGCAAAAGAAAAGTTCATTTTTGCAAAATTAAACTTGGCCAATGCATAATTCTTTTCGGTCAAAAGCAACTAGTTTTTGGTCATCGAAAAATTACAAAGAATATTTTTTAAACATTAGTATATATATTTGAATATATGTATGACACGGTATGGTACGGTGTTTAATGCGCAAAAATAGCATTGGCAGTACAGCCCTAGGTGTTTTTTTTTTTTTTTTAAATAACTATTTTATTTTAGTGTACTGGTTTTTGCAAGAATATATATTTCTATGGGCATCTCTATGGAGGGACTCACCTTGTCGGGCACCGAAATATCGGCGGAACGCAAAGACTCTTCATTTACTGACGGCTCATTGGGTGGTAATCGTTGTTCCTGCACGCTTGCCAAACTGTTCGGTGAATTATTTGTATATTAGCAAAATATATATAAACATATTTGAAAGTAAAGTCTAGCATCGGTTAATTTGTTTGCTTCGATTTCGGATAGTCAACTCGTGCTTGACTTGTTTAACCCAATCAATTGTTGAGGTATCCGAAACGCATTTCGGTTAAATCGATGCGGGGCTCTATTTGAAATTTACAAACCGTTTAAGTGTCACCAAGGTGCCCGTAAGCTTTTTGCAGCGTCGCAAGGCCGACTCTAGGCGATCGGGCTCTTCTTTTAGGAACTTTTCTTCACGTACCACTTTCTCCATCTCGTTAGATAATATGCAACGCAAGCCATTCGATAGTGTCGGAAATTTGAGCTTCAGTTCAGCAACAGTTTTGCTATAATGCGGCAGTATTAAGATTGAATTTTGAATATGTTAACTTATTGCACATACCTGGCACGACTTAATACCAGCGCCATGTCCTCGACAGCTGTCATATTGACGCGCGTACGTCGATTGATAACCTCGCCGCGTAAATTCTCCACCGAAGCCTCCAAATCGCTTAGATCCTTTTCGAGTCGTATGACCTCCTGCTTGTATAGTTCTTCTTCCCGGGAGATGCGCGTGGTGTCCTGATCGCTTTGCCCCCAAAAGTTGCCATTGCTGGCCAACAATGTGGCACGTATACGCATAAAAGTGCTCTTGATATCCTCCCGTACGGCCACGGACTGGGCCTGCGATAAACGCCTCAAAGTTCGGACTTCCATGCGCAAATCCTTTGCCTTTTTTTGCAAGCCACGCAAATGATTGTAGACCTCCGGTGCGAGTGCAATGTCCGCACGGTAGCTGCTGGGATGCGAGGTCTGGGCCAACACAATGGGCTTTGGCGGTGGAGGGGGCTTTAGGCGATCGCGCTCTGTGGATTGATTTTACGAACAGCAAATTAAATCATTTACGAATTTGATTATTTGTAAAAAGTATATATTTTACGTGATTTGCGTTTAATGCATGCGTGATTGTTGTAAGTCGTTTTAAAGTAAATGATTCCCTTCGTTTCTTTTATAGCGTTCTTACCTTGAGACGACGTACGCGGCAAGGTAGACGACTTGATTGCCGGCTTGGTTGGTTTCGTATCAGCTTTGGGTCCGGTGCAGAATTATTTGTTTGAATAGGGATGAGTGTTAATATTATATGGCAACAAGTTTGGATCTGTAGTCTTTGGTTCTACTCTACTACAATTGTCTAAGTGATTTATGATATATATATCTGGATGATATATAAACAAAATAAAGTCAAGGAATGCAAAGTCAATGTCCAGATTATTAAACATCATTTGACTTCAACAAAAACCAAATGAAGCAAAAAAGCGAAAACAAAGAATGATATATGTATAAAATTTTGATGATATGTAATTTCTTGAATTTTGTTTTTATTTACCGGCATGTAGGGGATTATGTGACTTGGGTATTCCCTGTATATCGTCGCTAAATGAAACAGATTTCTCAAAGGACACGGATTTTTCTGAAAAAAAAAAAAACAGCACATGTCTGGGATGTACGTGCAAAAAAGTTTGGAGTACACTTACGACACGAGTTCTTTCCCAGTTTGGGTGCCTTTTCTCTAATATATAGCTCATCAGCGGAACCATTAGCTAAACAAAAGGAATAAAATAAAGATTAAAAATCAGAGCTACAATTGTGAATAGACGGTCAAACAAGCTCAAAAGCATTCACACAAATGAAGTTCTACCTGTTCGAGTCAGCCAAATGTTTGACCTGAGTCAACTTTTTAATTGCAACTCGAACAGCTCGAACCGAACTTGCTTGACCGTTGTTCGAGTTCACGATTGGATTAGAATCATATATATAACGACATACCTTGCATTTGTGTTGGCACAACGAGATAGTTGGAATCCAATGTGGGCACAGACATTGGCGCAATTTGGGGATTTTGATTGACCAAAGCCTTCTGGACCAATCCAGTCAAGTTGGCCAATTGACGCTCCATATGCTCAACGCGTATGCGATGCAAATCTTCGGGTCTGCAAATGATAAATAAGAACATTCGACACGCTATTGAACAGATACAACTTTTTGATTTACACATAAGTTTGGCTCACAGTTGTGACAAGTTCTAATTGAGCAACCAAGCCGAAAAAGAGGCGTCGGAAAGCTCGAAATAATTTAGTCAGGCAAGCGTTACAAAGACGGCTGCACAGAAATCGTAGCCCAATCGCATTCATGGCCAAATGTTTACACACAGTCGCAGAACTATGGCCTATTGCAGCGGTAGATATTCATATAATTATTTGAACCACTTTTACTCTGATCGATATATTGTTGTTGTTGCTTAACAGTGACCAGCACGCCAGAACGCTTTGCAAGCTGTTTGTCGAATTTTCAAATCGAAGATTTGCTGGTATTGAAGAAATCAATGGAACTCATGGCTCACGCAGAGAGACACCGCCGCGAAGGAGACCTTACCGATGATATTGCACCAAGTTGCACCAATACGACTGATGAGCCGCAGCGCTTGGCTTTAATGGCTGCTGATCGGTGGGTCAAAGGTTAACGCCCCTCTTTTCTCCAATTCCTATTCACGTTTCTTTTTTTTAGGGGGGTTGACCACGGCATATCGGGCCAACAGCCCTGGCAAAGCGATCCGGCCTGGGTCGAGGAGAAGCCATCCAAGCTGCAGACCTTGTTTCAAATAAGCATCACTGCTCTGGCCTTTCTTTCGTTTGGCGGCTATTTGCTTTGCCTCATCGTTCAGGCCATCAAGAGCAAGGGCACAACCTATTTTCATCCGGTGGCCACGGCAACTACAACCAATACAAATGGCAACGTGAAGCGTATCAAAATTTACAGACGCAGCCGACGTAGACGGAGCATCAACTCGGCTCACATTCCAAATATACTCATGGCGGACTATGCGACTTATATGGAATCCGTACGAAGGCAGCGTTTGGGCTATGCTCACCTGGTTGGGTCGTAGATCTGATTACCACGATGCGGCAGACGATTAGGGCCCACTTTAATGCCGTACAACGAGTACTGGTCTTCCGCGAGGGCCACATCGCTGTGAAGATAGTAGAAAGAGAGAGAATTTATATAAGTATATATTAGAATAAACTCCCGACATCTTAACTTAACTCTGTTAGACTGTCACTCATGTTCCCATTCCGCGTCTATGCACATTAAAAACAAATATTTTTTGTCTTCGGGGAATTCTACTCAATTTACTGATTATAATTATTATTGTTCACCTTTAATCGATCATTTTCCACCATTTCACTATTTCATTGCGAATAATAACAAACTAAATAATCGGATATAGAAATTGCTGCTGGATTTGAACCGGCGACCTTTTGCTTGTTAAATCAATGCTCAGACATTGGCTACATGTTTTTTATACTCACTTTGGTCCAAGAGGAAGCTTCAGCAGCTTTCCAGCTTTAACAGTTTCAGTTGTCAAGTCAGTAAGTCTGAACAGTAGGATAATACATACATACATATATATATATATATCTAACTAGCGGGTATAACCCGGCCTTGCCCGTGGCAAGTATGTTATAAAATCAATGTTCTCAAACAAATTTGAAATGATTTTGAAACTGAGCGGACGGTAAACTAATAACTTTCATAGAAACGTTTTCCGCCAATTTACCACTGTTGCGGGTGGAATTTCCCAAATCGCTGAAACACGTATTCATTACATTCTTATGTAGAGCTTTGAAAATAAGTTTCAAGCAAATCGCAAAAGCAAAGGAAAAAATAAAACTTCGCCCAAAAAATCTTTAAATCGCATTTCCCCCAAAGAAGTTTGAATTCCGCGAAAAGTGTGAAAAAAGTCTCAAATGATTTTTCTTATAGATCTTTGGAAACGAATTTGAGCGCGAAACGTCACCCACCAAATCTTTGACCTCCATTTTCACCAAGGAGGAACGGATTTTTCGAAAAGTGTGAAACACCCCTCAAATGAATTTGAACAAAGATCTTTGAAAATAAGTTTGAGGCCGATCGGATGGTAAACAAAAAAGTTACATACAAACGTTTTTCGCGATTTTTCCACACTTGCGGGTGGAATTTCCCGAAACCCCGTCCTAACGTGCACCTTTATCGCATAAGGTAGCTACAGTGAAAATTTCAGTTTCCTAGCTCTTACGGTTTGGGCTGTGCGTTGATCACCTATCAGTCAGTCAGTCAGTCCGTCGGTCAGGACAAACAGTTGTATATATAGAGATATCTTATAGCTAACCTTTGTTCCTCGTCAATGATGGGCGCCACAACAGCGCCGCGTGTGCCGTACTGGCTATAGTATGGTTCCTCATAGTTGCCACGTACGCTCCGTTCCGGAGAGCTGGTGTATCCGTCTGCAAGATCAACTCAGTTAAAAGTGGTTTATTTTTGCAGTATATAGAATAGAAAACTAAAAAATAAACACTATTCATACAAGAAAATAACAACAACAAAATATATATATATTTACGAATTAGTTCGATATATAAATCTTACTAATTTGTAAGTGTGTCACGCTCAATTTTGTGAACCCATAAAAAGCGTATCCAATGGAACTTAGATTATACATATATGAATGTACATGGAAAAAAGTGATTTGTTCTTATCGGTAAGTAAAGAAAAAAAGAGAGGTATATATTCGTGTACCTGGTATACTGTATAATTGATCCGAGGAATATGGAAACAGGGGTTCCATGCTACCCCTTCGATTAATCGATCTGAATGGTTTCACAGGCGTTCCTTTTTTATATTTTATATTTAATTATACATAATAGATTTACGCATGGGGTTTTTAAACAAAAGCATGTTCAACGTAATTGTATATATAAATATGTATGTATGCTATGCTATATTATTCATACATATTTATAAAGATAGAATATGAAAACAAACTCTTTTATTTACACCCAATATTTTTTTTATAACGTAAATTAACTTATTGAACATAACTTTTAAGAAAACACAAGAAACAACAATTAATCTTTAGTTATTATTCCAATATATATATATATATATATATATATATATATCCATATAGTATTCAGATTTGGTAAAGCTGATAAAACTTAAAAAAAAACAGACACACGGACTTAACTTTATCAAGATTTATATTCTGAACAAAGGGGAAGGTCCTTTAATGTTTAACACTTAAAACGGACTCGTTTATTTACAAATCTTTAATGCAATACACACACATACGCACACATATATATATATTTCAAAACTACGTATGTGTGCATGTACACAGTCCTTCGTGGTACTGAGATGAAACACAACCCATTGAATAAGCAAACCAAAGTAATACAAATCTATGTCCAAATAAAAAGATGTACTTAAAGTAGATGTAGTTAGGCTTAGACTAATAAATAAATTAGACGCACCCATCGAGACTTTGGCACGTTCCGAGGCGTACATGCCACGTGGCAGGGTCTGCGAGGAGCCAACATAATATGGAGCTGGTTGTTTGCCAATCTGAAATAACAATAATAGGAACATGAATAATACAGTCAACCAACTATAATTTATTAACAAATAAAGACTTACTGATGCGGATTATGAAACGAAGCCTTATGTTGGAATCTGAAATTCCTAACTATTTTCTATATTTTAAATGAGCCGAAGCTTAAAAACAAATCAGTCGCCCAAAAAGCCGCTGAGCCGAAACAAAACTATTTTAAAAGCTGGCTTGGCTAAGGCTTCTAAGGGCAATCAGCCGGAAGCCGGTTCAAACTGTAAGCCTAAGCCCCGAACCATGTATACAAATATATTAATGTATGTAGATAAATACTTAGTTTGCAACCAGAAGTGAAGTACAAGTTATTATTATTTTTCAGCCTTGACATTTTCATACGGGCAGCAATTGGCCTTCATTCGGATGGCAAAAAAAGGTTAATAAGTTTCACTTTAATTTCAATTCAACAATGTTTGGCTGGGAATTCCAGAGGGCTGGGCCAACAACCAACAAGACGAAAAAACATAATCGATGCACAAATGTTGTAACAAAAAACAACACACACCCAGTTAATCAAAGTCTTTGCCAATTATTGACGTGTTGTTTTGCTCGTTCAGCAGCTGATATTGCTTGATATATACTTTCTCTTGTCAGAGACCTTTATTTTCTATT
Source organism: Drosophila montana (assembly GCF_035044405.1). Taxonomy (NCBI): domain Eukaryota; kingdom Metazoa; phylum Arthropoda; class Insecta; order Diptera; family Drosophilidae; genus Drosophila; species Drosophila montana. Next base: position 51,035 of record NW_026997586.1, read on the forward strand.
CAAATCATAGGCGATTCGACTTATAAGAATAGGAAGCTGATAGAATGTCAGGGTATTCGATAACAGACCGAAGGATCCACAGATCGAAGGATCCACAGATCGAAGGATCCACAGATCGAAGGATCCACAGATCGAAGGATCCACAGATCGAAGGATCCACAAGCACAAACAAATACATTAGGCAACAAACAAATATATTTCTATCTTTCAGCTTAGATAAAAGCTTTCAGTTCAAGATTTATATATTTTATTAAATTAAGTATATATATATATATATTCCACATGATAAGCAAAACAGTTGAACCCCAATAAATGTAAATGGATCGAATTACTATATCTTTAGCTGCCTTACGATCGATCGGCTGAGAATTAAATCTGAATAAATTCTTGTTTAATAATTTTGATCGTTTTATGTGTTTGCCGAAAATATATAGTAAATATGCACCTGATCTGATTTAAATAGGCGAGTCGTCTGCACGTCTGATTCTTCGGAGGCTATCTTGGCGTATCTTGATAAAACTTAAAGTTCTATATCGTGTAACTATACTGGTAACTACTAACCAAGTATATTTTCACTATCCGTCAAATCAGCCCACAATATTAAATAGCTGCCATAAAAATGTTTTCTCTAAAACTAAGATTTAAATTATAACTTTAACAAACTCGGCATTCATGACTTTTAACATGGAATCTTGTCAATATCAGAACTTTGTTATATAGAGAATCTTTTATATGAAGAATCGGTAAAAATAATAAATCAGTAAGCCCAAATTTGACCTTTACGACCTTCCAATATATTAAGAATTCAAGAAGACAGATCTTTTGTATAAACGCGAGTTATCTAAGAGGAAATTTAGTTTTTTTAACCAAACTCGGCATTCATGACTTTTACCATGAAATCTTTTATGTGTGAAGAATCGGTAAAAAATAGAATTTTCTATAAATAGTTCTTCAATCATAAAGCCCAAATAAGAATTCTTCATAATATGACTTTTATAAGAACAATCATTGGAAGCTCATAAAAGCGAGGTATCGGCGAGAAACAACTGTTCTGTTTAGGTCAATTTTCTTAGCTGTCGCATTTAATATTTGTCAATCGGATGTTGACTGATTTATTAATGATGAAAGGAAACCGCTAGAGTTATTATAACACAAGCCGAGTGGAGACAGTTGGCTTATAATAATTCGCATTCAACTGGCTGTGAGGGGCAGGTGGGCAGGTTGGTAGGTGGGCAGGTGGGCAGCTGTATCAGTGTTTTAACTAAGCTTGAGAGTACATACTTACATAAATGTGAGCACACACACACATACATAGGAGTGGTTCATTCGTTGCATTCAGACAAAAAGCTCGGCAACCAGTTTCAATTTCAATACAATTTTACAATTTGTTACAACTGGCCCGAGAGACGTACTCGCACAATCGTCGGGGTTGTGCTACGGGCTCTCGGTTTTTGAGTTGTTTATTTTTTTATTTGTATTTTTCTTCTTCTTTGCGGCTCCGGTCGACACAGCTTTGGCGCATGCGTAGACGGCCGTCAGTAAAGTGCGAGACAGCGCCGCAGACGGACGTAGAAACGGTATAAGTTGAATTCCAAAAAAGTACCAAAGGTATTCCCCCGGTTAATAGTATGGTTAGGCTACACAATCGAGCAATTTGGCCAACAGGCTGTGGAGCGGGACTTGTGCTCATCACGTTGCTCGGTGCGCGCATTTCGTTCGCTTGGAAGCCGATTGCCTCCGGCAGCCCCATAACATCGTACAGCCTAAAGCAATCGCATCCAGGTGAGGCCAGCAGCAGCCACGAGCTGGCCACCAGCTATGCCCAATTTGGTGGCGATCAAAAGGAGGAGGACGCTATCGTGAATGGCGTGGAAACAGGCATCACGCACCCGATCACATTTGCCGACGATCACGAAAATCATTACGAGTCGTATAGCTTAAAGGACGACGTGGTTGTTGATGAACCTTCTCTCAGCTTTCCGCGCACTCCACTCTACGTCTCCGACGATCGCTGCAGTGTCAAGAAATTCGCATTCAATCAGGACGGCGCGGTGGAGTACAACAACGAGTTGCCCGAGCTGGATCAGTTCACGTTATGTTTCTGGATGCGTTTTACCAATCACAGCGGCGACCATGTCATGTTGACCTACCAAGGTGAGTGTGTTGGGCGGCTTAAGGTAGGTTCATCTCGGGGATTATTAATTTGAATACAAAAAAGAAGGGCCGGGCCGGCTCGTTGAAGATACTTTCTTTAATCAACACACACAATCACAACACGACGACCTTTTTTATATAAGCGTAAGTTAATTGTTTCGAGTCAACTTAAGAGAGACCTTCGCTTTGTGCGAGACCTGTGACCAACATAATTTCGAACCTGGCCCCAAAAAAAAAAGTGAAAGGGATCCAACTTCCTGATGCCAAGCGCAGCGAATAGACAGTGAATGTTTTTGATCTCATGCCAGCAGACAATTTGTGATCATGTTGATGTTTTTGTCCGATTTGATTTTGACAGATAAAATGCGTGACAGCAGGGCTTAACACACATTTTTTGATGGTCAACACAGACAAAGACACAGACACAGAGACAGACAAAGATACAGGTCATTTATTTGATTATAGCAAGTATCTTGGAGATGATTTGACTACTCTTTGACTTTTATCTTCCAACTATTTTCAACTTCCCCACAACGACGACGACATCGTTGCTTGAGAGACAGACCACATTACATAAGCGCTAAATTTACCTGTTTGCCTGTTAAGCGGCTGCTGCTGCTACCGCCTGCTTTTGTTATTTCAACTGTTTGAGATTATTTTAAATATGCAATTTGAGCTGCGTGCAAAAGCTTCCGGAACCTGGACGGAGATGCCGTCTTGACCCGAGACAACAACACCTTCCACTACTAAACCTGCAGCCAAAAACATTTACTTGCAACTAAACTGGTCGACGATAGTCTACTCTGCCTCTTAGATATTACATATGCATCTATTATGTTAACAGGATTTCTCTATATTTTCCGCGAGTGTCAAAAGATAGATACATGTGTCATCAATAGGTTAAAGATTTAAATCTGATCAACTGACTGACAGAAGCTTTCTTAAGGATCGAAAGTGCGCTAAAACTAAAACGGGCTTTGGAAAATTTAAACTCCAAGTGTGAGAAATAGTTGCCACAGTTTGTAGAACATCAAAAATGCAGCTCAGGTGTGCCATAAAATTTACAATTGTTTTTCTTTTTCGTTTCATTTTTCCAACTTCAATTATTTTTTTGCACACTGCGTACGAAGTTTGGGAATCGTAGACAGAAGTCGAAATATTTTGTTAAATACTTTTTGGGAAATATTTTCCTTTGTTCTTTATAGTTGGTGCGAATTATCCAAACAATTTGGGCACCATTTGTATATTTAACAATATTTATGGTTAATTTCTTCTAGTAGATAATAAAAGATAAGTAAATTTTATACAAATAATCAAAATATCTGAGACTATATGAACTAGAGTTCAGATATCAAGTATCTTACACTTTTTTGATATCAGTTAATTAGTTTGGAGTTGAATTATTTTTCTTTATAAATATGTTACTTTTGGTCCTGAATCTGCCTTTAGTTGGCGCGAACTATACAAACAATTTCGGTACCTTAACATTGATAATATAAACATCTCAAACTATATGAACTAGACGTTATATACGAAAATTTAGATTCTCATGCACCATTCAGATATCAAGTATCTTTCACTTTTTTGATATCACTTAATTAGTTGGGAGAATCGTTTGCCCCGTTAAGACAAAAACATGAACATATTTATGTAACTTTTGGTTCTGCATCTACAAACAGTTTTTGGTACCTTAACATTGCTAATATAAAAATCTCAAACTTTATGAACTAGATTTAGATTCTCATTCATTCATTCAGATATCAAGTGTCTTTCACTTTTTGGATATCACTTAATTAGCTGAGCGAGCTCGTAGTTGCAACACAGCGCAGCAGCATCACGCAATTTGCTCTGATTTCATAACCAAGCCAATTAACTCTGTCTCTCACTTCTACAGTGGAAAAGGAAGCACGCGAAATACAAATCTGGGTCGCGAATGCGCAAAATTCCAGTTTCCTATCGATGGCCATAAAAGGTCAGCAAATGTACAGGTACGTTTCATTGCAATCATTCAAAAAGTAACATATAGGTTTATAATATTGGCTCTGTTCTCTGTTTTTTTCTGTGGGGTTCACCTGATTTTGGTGCAGATTGAATTACCCGCTGCGTATGCGGCAATGGCATCACATGTGCAGCTCGTGGAATGGAAAGACCGGCGAGTGGCAAGTCTGGCTAAAGGCAGAACGTATCGGGCGTGGCTTCCACAATTCGGTGAGTAACAAGTCTAGTCTCAAATTACGCGTTTTAAATCGAGCAGCGGAAACAACATTAACCAAGCCGCTAAACGACAACAACAACTGCCTACAGACGGCGACACAAATTGCGGCAATTGGTTAACAGCCATATTTGAATTATGCCATTTGCTGAGATATTAAATATCACTTTTCTCACAATGTGCACCGTGCCCATATATATATATATATATATATATATATATACAGTATCACAAAGCTGTCTGCTTATGGCCAATCAAAACTGATGTTCTTCGCACCTTGTTCGGCGCGTATTTAATGCATCTTTATGAATTGCGGAAAATTATTCGAGGAAAACAGTTAATCGCGAGTTTGGTTAAGATATTTTGAAAAACAAAAAAGTTTGCCATACAACAACTTAATTTTCGACCGATCGTTCCTATGGAAACTATATGACATAGTGGTCCGATGTAAATAAGATTTTGCATTAATAAAGGGAACATAGTAAAACTAATAAATGCCGAGTTTAGTTAAGATATATAGATAAAGAAAAAAGTTTTTCATACAACAACTTAATTTTCGACCGATCGCTCCTATGGAAGCTATATGATATAGTAGTCTGATGTTAATAGAATTTTGCATATACATATATGAAGAGTATAGTAAAACTAATAAATGCCGAGTTTGGTTAAGATACATAGATAAAGAAAAAAGTTTTTCATACAAGAATCTACTTTTCGACCGATCGTTCCAATGGCAGCTATACGACCTAGTGGTCCGATGCTAATAGGATTTTGCAAAAATAGGGGGAACATAGTAAAACTAATAAATGCCGAGTTCGGTCAAGATATCTAGATAAACAAAAAAGTTTTTCATGCAAGAACTTAATTTTCGACCGATCGCTCCTATGGAAGCTATATGATATAGTGGTCCGATGTTAATAGGATTTTGCATATATATGAGGAGTATAGTAAAACTAATAAATGCCGAGTTTGGTTAAGATATATAAATAAAGAAAAAAGTTTTTCATACAAGAATCTACTTTTCGACCGATTGTTCCTATGGCAGCTTTATGATATTGTGGTTCGATGTTAATAGGATTTTGCATATATATGAAGAGTATAGTAAAACTAATAAATGCCGAGTTTGGTTAAGATACATAGATAAAGAAAAAAGTTTTTCATACAAGAATCTACTTTTCGACCGATGGTTCCTATGGCAGCTTTATGATATTGTGGTCCGATGTAGACAAGATTTGGCATAATGGTAGGGAGCATAGTGAAATATCGAAATGCAGAGTTTGGTCAAAATAGCTTGATAAACAACAAAATTGTTCATACAACAATCTACTTTTTGACCGATGGTTCCTATGGCAGCTATATGATATAGTGGTACAATCCAGTCGGTTCCGACATATGTAATGTGTGGAACAGTAAGAGGCTTTTCTGCAAAGTTGCATGACGATAGACTCGGCTGTTGATACTGATCAAGAATATATACACTTTATTTGGCTCCTCCTATGCGTTACACATCTCACGACCAAATTATAATACCCTCTGCAAGGGTATAAAAATGTTTGCATTATTTTGGTCAAGTTGCAGTTTAGGTGCATTAGAAAGCCTACAACTGTTGCATGTTGCATGAATCCCAATTCAGTTATGTTTATTATTTTATAATCGATCAAACATTTTACAGCTAGTAGGCCATAAAATACCGGCAAAAGGAATACTGCGATCAGGCGGCAGCTCCGTTACCGGTGAAGTGAGTCACGGTCTGCACTTTGAGGTAACAATGGTACAAATTTATCGCGTAGCATTGAGCGCGGGCAAGGCACATCGGGATCACAAGCACCACCATGTGCACCATGTCGACCACGATGGTCAGGAGGTGTCCAGCACACCGCGTGTGCCGCCAATGGTCAGTATTTAACGGTTATGCTCCCTTATCGGACGACAACTAATAACTTGATGACTCAACACAGATAAATCGACCTCAGCCGATGCACTCGCTGCTCGCCAGCGGCCAAATCCCCACCAGAGTGCGCATCAATCTGGCCGGTTCAGGGCCAACGCAGAAACCGAACGGCGCCAACGCTGCTGAATTCCAGCCTCAACAACAAGCAATAACCGTCAACACGAATTTCGTCAACGGTCAGATTAATGCTGGTTCTCGATTGGTGGCCCAGCAGCTACTTGGTATTTCGCCCATATCCCAAAGCCGACCCGCAAGTGAGGCGGGACGGTTCCAGATGCTCAGCAACTCGGCCAATGTGCAGTTCATAGATGAGACAGAGACGCATATACAGTTCAAACGAGACGCGGCGACTCCAACGAACGACAAGAAGCTGCGGAAACGAGGCCTCGTCTTACTGGACGATGGTTCTGTTGTGGATGATGGCCTTGGCAGCAGCAGCAGCAGCAGCAGCGACGAGTTTAGCAAATACAACGGTCTTGCCGACTTTGGAGGTCAGCAGTTCAAGCAGGATTTGACTTTGAAAATGACTCTTGAGGAGGAAATCAGTTCACACGACCGCGAACCTGCCGAAGAGGAAGTCAAGGCAGTCATGGGCATCTGCAGCAACTGCGACCCGGAGCCATTTCAGGGTGCGATTGTGTTTGCCTGGAAGAACGTGGAGGAGCACATGAATAACACGCTCAAGGGTCTCAGTGTGGGCACCTGCGGCAACTTCTAGCTGCCTCTACCACCAGTCAGCAAAAAATAAATACATTTAAGCAGCAAGGAGCAGGGGGCAAGGAGCAGGGCGGTGCATATAACGCTTATTGTACATAATTACATATGTTATTTTGTTTGTTTTTTTTTTGTACAGTAAATAAGTATCCACGTATGTACGTATATTAAACATATGCATGTACATACATACGTTTTAAAGCTGGGCAACCGACTTTTTCCTCACCTCTATGTATATATGCACATATTTATATAAATATATATATCACGGTGGGTATCCACGGTCTTGAAATAGTTGTTTATAAAACCAACGAACCTTTGGCAAATAAAACTAACTACAATCTTTCTCTTATATTTAATTCGGGGATACTAGCCCAATAATCAAAAATGGTTTCCGTTTCGAACCTGCTTTCCCTATCAATAAGTCCTTGCCTACTCACATATATATTCAAATTTAAAATAATAATTACTTTTTCCACTAAAAGCCCAAGAATAAGGTTTGGTTCGTATGGTTCACATAAAATGGAGCTCCGGATTCGAGCTGGTTTGGTTAAAAAATCGGCCTTAATTTGTAAAGCGTCTTACCTTGGACTTGTGGATGTGCTGGTGCTTGAAGTCCGAATCGAATTCTGGCTCACTGAAGTAGCTCTGATCCTGATCCCAGCTAGATGGTGCTTGGGGTAGTGGCTGTGGTATGCCGGGACCACCTGGCAAAATCTGAGGCGGAGCGGCTACCTCTGTGGACTCGAAGAGACGCAGCACCGAACGATCGCGTATTTCGCGCAGATGAGAGCGCACATCTTCCAATTCATAAAACATATCCTTGCTGGCATCATGAATGTAGATCTTAACGTTCGGTCCTTCCAAATACGACATGGTCAACTGACGGGGAAACGAGCGCACAAACAGCGCACGCACCGTGTCGATCGAGGTGATTTCATTTGGGAGCAGTGCTCGCTTTGTTTCGGATCGATACTGTAAAAATACTAGGCCCAGCGGTCGCTCCAGTGTCTTGGAGGGTGTGCGCACCACTGGCAAAGATGAGCGCTGTTTACCGCCGCGCCGAAAGCCAGTGCTAGCCGTTTCCACCTCGGACATAATGCCGGGGTCATCGTCGAACAATGGACCCTGATTAACGGGTGCATAGCCGCGCATTGGCTGATTCTTCTTGTTCTTTTGCGCTCGTGTACTCATCTGTAAAAATAGGTACGAAAAGTGTTGCAATTGGATTTCGTCTGGATTGTTGTGGTTGCTTGCTTACTTCCAGGTCCATGGCACGTTGCTGCTGTGGCATTTGATGTGCGTGAGGATGTTGAGAGCTGCCATAGACTAAAATGTCGCCACCAAGTGTGTGGCGCCGTGGATCGTCGCGGCGCATTGCGCGTCTGCGCTCGTCGCCTCCTTTAAATGAATACGGAAAAACCAGATAAATCGAATAATGGTGCTGCTGCCGATGTATTCATGTTTGGGTTATTATTTACCTTGGTCGTTAGTCGGCAAGCGGCCCGGTTTGTTCTCATTTTGCCAGTCTTCTTCTGAAAATGTAGCCAAAAATGCGTTAATAATACGGCAAGATAATAAACAATCGAGCGCACTCGTTATCGATAGATGATAGTTGATATCGATTATTGCAATGCCTGCAAGTTCCAAGGTATGTACATATTTTGCCAGACCCGGTTTATTTTAAATGGCATGTATTTACATATGTATATGTATGAATACATATATGTATGAACTTACATGTATATATGTATGAGCATATGCATTTGTATGTGCAATTATTTTGCTTGCCTCTCTTTTATTTTACCGTATTAGCTATTCTTTGCAATTACCTCCTTCTCGTCCTTTGCGTTTCTTTTTCGACGATGAGCTGCTGTTCGCACTGCCACTTTGATTTGTTGATGCACTTTTATCTTTGCTCTTCCAACGGATCAACATTTTGCCGCTTTACTAGTTATTTGTTTAAAAGTTAATTATATTTGGCTTTTAAATTATTACGCGCAAGATTTGTGCACTGTAAGAAGAAACCAAAAAAAGTTAAAATACTTATTATTCACATACATTTTTGCAAGTGAAAAATAAAATATATGGATACATACATACATATGTGTAAAAATACAATTCGAATCGTTAATATGTATGTAAATATTTAAGTATAAAGCGAGTTGAATAAATATATGTATGTGTGTGTGTGTGTATATGTAAGTATTGATCTATTAAAATTGCACTGCAATTATGTACGCACATACACATGCATTGGTGTATACATGTATGTATGCATGTCAAAAACTTCGATGAGTCTGGATAAAGCGGCTTCATTTTAACTTTGTTTACATTTTGTACCGGCACGAATATTCACAAACATATGTAAATGTGTATGTGCGTATGGATTTAAATACGTATGTGAATTTGTGTTATAATTTTATATCTGCTTGCATGAACATATACACATCCTATCGAACATAACCATATACATATTTTACACTACTTATAAATGCAAAAGCACTTGTGAGCAAACATGTGTAAGTATTTAGTGTACATATGTATGTATGTATTGAGTGTACGTGGGTGTGGTGGAAAATGCCAAGCATCAATAACCGCCGAATAAGTACGAATACTTTATGCTCCTTTCGGGGCCTGCATACATACATACACACATATGTTCATATGTATGCACAAACATACGTACATGCAAGCTTCAAAGTGAATGTTTCGAAAATTTTGTTTGAATATCAAAATATCTTATTGTAGTGGCATTTCAAAGGACATTGCAGCTGTATTTACATATGAATATGCATACATACGTCTGAATCGAGGGTATAAAGATATATGTATGTATGTATGTAGGCACATATATGTATATGACAGTATGACAGTATTTACCATCTAAAAATTGTTTAATGCGGACTGCATTATGTAGATACGCATCTAATTATGTTTAACAATTATAATTCTTATGAAATGCTTTATTCAGCCGAATAAGGACAAGGAAATTGGAGTACAAGTACATACGTACATATGTACTGTTGTAAATGAAAAATATGTTGTACCAGTAGCATGGCCGGGCCTCTTTGCTGCTTAACGTCAAATTTATACACTTTGTCAGTTAGATCTCGAGATTTAATGATGTTTTTGACTCATCTCGCGCTAATCGCAGCCGTCGTCGCAATTGACCGCGTTTAAAACCCGTTCGATACGTTTTAACACTCAACAGCAAAATTATTTCTGGTATATCAGAATACGTTTCCGCCCTAAACGCGGTACGCGGGATAATTTTAATGGCGCATGCGTTGGCCAATTGCGCCGGTGTGGCCAATTTGCAAAAAGAATTTCAAAGCGCAGACAAATGAAATAATAATAAATAAATTCGCATTAAAATGTACAATTTCACAGATTAAATAAATATGAACTTAATGCAACAGTCTGTCTTTCATTTGCTTAAAAAAAGCATTATATATATATAAAAAAAAACAAATATAATACATGCATACATATTTTATTATATATATATACAATTAATGTTCAAATTTTTCAAATCAGTCTCTAATTTTTTCCTTCCCTGTTGTTGTACGAATTCGATATATATTTCTTACATTTTCGGCTGTAAGGAATATATACAACTCCTGAATATTAATTTGCAAAATATTGTTTCATCCCAAAATAAGAAAACAGGCTGTAAAAATAAGAACCACATCATATGGTCTCCGCACATAAACATACATTAATTGATTCTATTAAATAATTTATATATTAATAAAGATAGAATATGCCTCATAGATTTTTACTTTAGTATATGGCTTAAACAATCCAATTTGTAGTTACAGGGTATGACTTTATAAGGTAAATATTAAATTTATGTTATTTTCTATCAGGCCAAAAAAAAAAATCAGCTTTAAATATGTTTTATCCTCGTTTAGTTTACATGCATGAAATGCGGCTACTATAGAGTTTACAGCGAAAAATATAGCGCCCAACAAATTTATTATTTACAAATCAGCATAACATAAGTTTAGGTTTGAGTAATCTCTATGTTGGTCATATTAAAAATAGTTACTCGCTTACATCAACCAGTTACTCGCTTACATCAACCAGTTACTCGCTTACATCAAACAGTTACTCGCTTACATCAGCCAGTTACTCGCTTACATCAACCAGTTACTCGCTTACATCAACCAGTTACTCGCTTACATCAACTAGTTACGCGCTTACATCAACAAGTTACTCGCTTACATCCAACCAGTTACTCGCTTACATCAGCCAGTTACTCGCTTACATCAACCAGTTAGTCGCTTACATCAACCAGTTACGCGCTTACATCAAACAGTTACTCGCTTACATCAGCCAGTTACTCGCTTACATCAGCCAGTTACTCGCTTACATCAGCCAGTTACTCGCTTACATCAACCAGTTACTCGCTTACATCAACCAGTTACTCGCTTACATCAACTAGTTACGCGCTTACATCAACAAGTTACTCGCTTACATCAACCAGTTACTCGCTTACATCAAACAGTTACTCGCTTACATCAACCAGTTACTCGCTTACATCAACCAGTTACGCGCTTACATCAACCAGTTACCCGCTTACATCAACCAGTTACTCGCTTACATCAACCAGTTACTCGCTTACATCAACCAGTTACTCGCTTACATCAACCAGTTACTCGCTTACATCAACCAGTTACGCGCTTACATCAACCAGTTACTCGCTTACATCAAACAGTTACTCGCTTACATCAGCCAGTTACTCGCTTACATCAGCCAGTTACTCGCTTACATCAACCAGTTACGCGCTTACATCAACCAGTTACTCGCTTACATCAAACAGTTACTCGCTTACATCAGCCAGTTACTCGCTTACATCAGCCAGTTACTCGCTTACATCAACCAGGAAAATTGCATATTAATATCATTTTATGGTATTCTCATAGAGAGGATAAGAACATCGAGAGCCGGGGTTACGTTCTATTTAAGAATGTAGACAAGTTGGACAATGACAATTGATATATTTAATATGTACATAAAACTGTCCAAACGAATACAAATTGTACAGATAACAGTTGTATAGTTTTCGTATACAAATATAAATCTACTTTTGTCTATAATTATATTACATAAATATTGTGTATCCCGTTCGCATAAATATATTATTCCATTATTGTTTATAATTTTACTGTTTTTTGTAAGCTTTGCAGACTTTTCCTGCCCGATTTTGTACGTTCAAAAAGGCTTAAAGTATGAGAGAGATGCAAGATGGGAGATGGCAGACACAAGCGAGTATGAAAGAGAAACACAATCTGCACCATGCTCGGAACTGCTGAAACTGCAAAGAATCGGGAACTACAATTCTATGTAAATATGTTATATATATTTGCACTAGAGGCTAGTTAGAGAAAAAATTCTGGACCGCTACATTTGTTTTGTATCTCGGGGGGGATGATGCAAGTGTTCGGGTCGGGGAATGATTTAGTGGCGTTCCAAGAACTTTTAACCTAGTTTGCGACGCCTTGTCGACTGTGGCCCTGTCAAAGTCGGCGGCGCTACGACCGGCAGAGCTACGGGTGAGCCATGGCCGGGATACTGTAGATGCTGCACCACAGACAATTGTGGCTGTTGCTGTTTCAGTAGCTTGGCGGCAGCGTGTGCCTCGGCCGCTACCACGGGATGTGGCACATCTGTGCTCTTGCAATAGCCGCCGCTGCCAGCATTTCCGCCATCACACTCGTCGTCGTCTGAGATCAGTGATATGCTTAGGTCGCTGGATAGCTTCAGCGAAATGGGCGCCGGTGGCGACGGTGCCACCATGGGCGCTACCTTGGCACGCATCGCCGGCGACAGCTTTTGCAGCTGTTCCGGCAGCAGATCATGTGCGTATTCGGGCACACCACTGGAGGCGAGTCCTTCACGCAGCTTACTTAGCGACAGCTCGTAGATGCGATTTGCGATCACCGTATGTACGGTGGTTTCATCCGGTAGTGTGGCCGTCACATCGCTGCCCACATCCACATTTAGGTAACCATCGAAGTGGTTTGTGGCCGTGTTGCTGGGTGTGCTGCTGCAACTGTTTGGCTGGCTAAACGATGCGTCTCGTGGCTGGCGGCGTCTCTGGCGCGCCTGACAGTTGGCAGTAGTTGAAGTTCGGGGCACCAGCGACACGGTCACCTCTTCCATGTTATCGGAAAATGTGAGCGGCGCCAATGGTGGCGGCGAGCGCATCAATTGACGCCTGCTGTAGTTCAGCATGCCGTTCTCTTCGTCACTGGTGAGCACAATGCTGTCGGTAAACGTGGTGGTGACATCTGCATAACGTTTTCGTGGACGAAATAATTTGCCATCATCGCCTCCCCGACCTCTGCTGGCAGCTGGCATCAGCAACATGGTAGAGCTGTGCGCCGGCGCCAACTCAACCGGCACTAGGCTTATGTTCGGCATCGTCGATATTTGCAAGCTGCCGGGCGTAGGCCTAGATGGTGGCAGATGGTGTCCATTGGCTACTGACAAATCGGGCGCTTTGTGGTCATCGTCATCATCATCATCCGACAGTAGATCAATTGTGATGTCCGCGGGCAGCGCAGCAGCCACGTGACGCCGCGATAACATCATTAGATGGCAACGTTTTCCTCCGCTACGTTCAGTCTTGGTGGCGGGCGCCATGTAGAGCTGTTGCCGTTCCCGCAGGCGTTCCATCCATTTGCTCAAGCGGCGCTTAAGGCGCTTATTGTCAAACAAATTGGATGAGATGTAGAATGGTTCGGAATGTTTGGTATTCATTGCTGTAAAATGCGAAAGCAAATCTATCAGAGCTTACTTCGGAATCGGTTTATTTTGACAGTTTTACTTACAGCTGCTGATTCGATTGTGATTTTGATTTTAAAAAAACTTCCAAGCGCCGCTTGGCATCGCCGATTTGTGGAGTCTCTGCGCAACCACCAGGAGGCCTACCACCAAGTACAGTTAGTTGTTGCCGCAGTTGCAACTTGCATAATTGCGTTAGATCCACAAAAGTTTTTGCTCGAAATGTTGCCAATTGTTAGTAAATTTACTTTTTTCTAATAACCATTTTTTGTATTCGTATTTAGCGCAAATATAAAATTTTGTTTTTGTCGCAGTTTATCGCTTTCAGTTTGTGTTGCCTTTTGTTTTTGTTGTAGTGTTTTTTTTCGTGCTGTTTATTTTTGCGTAGGGATGTAAGAAAGTGCATCGATGGCAATGTTATCGATATGTCGGACACTGCAACACTGCGCTTGGGTGTACAAATGTGACCTCGCTAAATGATTGTTGTCCCTGCTAATCAGCTGCTGTACCTAAACGGCGCGTGAATTCAAAATGTTGATATTTGAAATTTTCCCAGACATATTTAAAAATAATAATTTGTAGTTTAGTAATGGCGTAGTCAAAATGCTTTAAGCATATGCTGATAAAGTATTATCTCTGCCAGAAATATTTAAGTGCTTGCATACATACAGTATTAGAATTAAGTTAGTGGTAAATTTTAATAAAAATTGTCAAGTCCGTCTTTTCTACCATTGCCCCTAATCGGAGGCTCGGCTAGGTACTGATTTGTCAGTTCTGTTGCAAGACGAACGCCGCTGAAAGTCGACCTTCGGGTCAGATTTGAGTTGGGACGACAATTGACAAAGGAAACCTACCGACACGACAGCCAGTACGAACGAAACTTAATAATAAAAAAAACGTTAAGTAAAAATTGGCGCCACCCACAAATTTTGAGCTGCTTACACAATTGAGCGCATGCGCCATGGCTTTGAGTGGTATTTCGAGAGCTTTCACTCAAAACAGCAAAGAGCTTTCAGCATGTTTGTGTTCCGACAACTATTCAGATACGGCCAGTCGGCGTTTAGCCGTGTACGTTGTTGTGCCTCTGAGGCTTCTGTTGCTTTCAATTTATTTTACAAATTGGGGAAAGGCCATACGTTTAGTTGCTTAAATTGTGGGGTATTTTACAAAAACTTCTTGGTTGTTTGCCAAATTATCAGCTACACATTTTCTTTATTTATTAAATTCATTATTTAATGTGTAATTGATTGATCGATTTAACGACCTAATTTGAATGAAGTTATTTAATGTTTTTATAATATCATTATGCATTTACATATAAGTGGGATTTTGGGAATGTAATTGAATGAATGAATGAAGTAGGTACATTTACAGCTAGAACAAATTTGGGCACTTTCCAACACTTATATAGCGATCACGATCGTGATCACGTATAACGTGTGTGCTCAACACAGGAAAGTTATTTATGTCCCGAAACTAAAACTGATAAATAATCTATGTTTCCTGCAATCTATTGTTAAGGCAGCATAAATTACCATGAATACTCATCATATACTCATCTGTGTGTTAATTCAAAGCCAAGCCATATTCATTCCGTTAAGTGCGATTTTAAAGGCGTCGTTTAATTCCAATCTGCGAGTCAGCTAATGTCTACTTTAAATATTGCAAACGAAAGACTCGGCGGGGTCCCGGCGAGGGCAGAAAATTGGGCGCAGGGTGGCGAAAGCAGCGTAAAGACAATAGACAGGAACCACAACAAAAATTATAGACTCAACTTGGCTTGACTTGCCACTTGGCCGCCCACAGTCTCCAGCTCCCGCTCCCGCTCCAGCTCCAGCTCCCGCTCCAGCTCCAGCTCCAGCTCCAGTTGCAGCAATGCGCTTTGGCCGCTTAAATTCAACAAGCGCGGAGAATAAAGCATTTGCCGCGTTTAGGCGCACACGCAGACCTCGACACCGACTCCGACTACGACTCCAATTGCGAGTCCGACCCGGCCACGACCCCGCTGGCAATGGGTTTCCTGTCTCAGCAACTGCTTGGGCCGCCTTGGTGCCGGCTGTGCATTAAAATGAATTTCTTTTGTATGCGTTGTGCTTGTCGAAACGGTGAGACTCGAGCCGGAGTCGATTTGAATGAATGCACGTCCTTGCTGTTTTTGTAGCGGAGCTCAGGCCGAACTCCGTCTCCGTCTCTGTCTCCCTCGTCATCGCCCTCATTTGTGCTGAAGTGCTGGCGCATCGATATTGCCTGCGTCCTTGTCGACCACGTCGGGTTTGCTTCTTGACGTCGTCGTTGGCGGGACGTCTTTTAAGTGTTTGCATTTTTCAGGTGTTGAATTTTCATTGTACTTGTCTTTGCTGTTTGCCGCACTTGTATTTTGCTTTGCTTTCTTTCTCTTCCCATTAGTTTTTCTATCTTTTTTTTTTTTTTTGATTTTTTTTGGCATTACGCCAAATGTGCAAAGCCAACAAAATACCAAAAGATTGCACATTGCACCTGTCTTTTGGACGGCATTTTGGTTTACGGCTTCAGTCTGTTCAGCTTTTGTGTACGTGGCTGAATCCGTGTGTGTGTGTGTGTGTGTGTGTGCTTTAGGGTAATTCTCTGACATGTCCTTGTTGCTGTTTGCTCTTATAGTTGTTGTTGTTTTTATAGATGCTTCTGGTTAAAGCTGCCGCTGTCATCGGCGGCCAAACGCTACTTATACCCTGCACCGCTAAATGAGCATAAAAGGGCTTTTTAATATGCCAACCTTAAATCTTGATAACCTTGCTAGTAGATGCTAGTTGGTCATACTGTAATTATCGATAGTTCGATTTATATAGTCTTGAGCCTTGCTTTGGCATGATCTAGATATCGCCTATCTGCTGTTCACGGCTGCTCAATACAAAATGCGCACGCTGGCCTGATTAGGATTTCAATTTGATTTCGCATACTTGTTCTCTCCGAAGAAAATTATGCAGTCAAGTTTTAATAATTGAATAATTAAATATTTAAATGACACGTAATAGCAACCCTGTTTATTGAACTTTTTCAAAACGTCAGCTGGCCACACTACCGATTCAGTTTTGCACGTCGACCGCGAATATATTCAATAAGAAAATGTTGAAATTCTTGGTAACTGCAAGTTGAGTACGCCATACTACAAGGTTCCGCTTAGTTATAGTTATTGCTTGTGTGTGTGTGAGGATAATAAAGCCGTTTAACATGAGCAACATCTTCGCTCGCCGCTATTGAGATTATATACAAAATTCTAGCTACATAAGATGTACATACATACATACATAGCTGATACTGGACCAAGCTTTAATCAAATTGAATAAAGCACGCATTAATATCATTTTTGAGATGGGCCGTGGAACGACATCTGGCCGTGGTCAAAAATAATAACTACATAATGGGCATCTGCAGCCCTGGACCTGCAGCTGTACCTGTGCCTGCTGCAGCAGGGGGCAAGTGGCCCTGCAACGGTAACGGTAACGGTAAGTAGAAATTTGCGTCAATAGGATTGTTAAAGAGGCTTAAGTTAAATGGGAAAACTTCCGAATCAATGAACCGCAAATTGCATGCGAAATGCCAAAACGAAAATGTCGCCGACCAACTGTTCTAGCAACCTGCCATGTATATATGTATGTGTGCATACATATGTATGTATGTACATATGGCTGAAATACTGGACTGGACTGAAAATGAAAGCGATCCGCTCGGTTCCATACCGAACTGAATTCAAAGCCGAATATCTTGAGAGCGGCTTAGTAATCCATATAATTCTAATAACACTGAGCAACTTTTGTATGAACACACACACACACGTGCAAACATGTGCTCAGGTGCGTAGTCCGGCAGGGGATAGCCCACACACGAGTAAGAGATGTGAATATATATATAAGAGTGCGCTGCTCGGAACGACCCGACTGAGAAATACCCTTCTGAGCGCACACATGCTGCGTACTTTAATGCAAAATACATTCTATATTTACTTCGTTTTTTTTACACTTGTGGAGGGTATTATAATTTTGTGGTGAAATGTGTAACGCATGGAAGTAGACATCTCCGACCACATAAAGTGTATATATTCTTGATCAGTATCAACAGCCGAGTCGATATAGCCATGTCTGTCTGTCCGCATGTCTGTTTCTATGCGAACTAGTCTCTCAGTTTTAAAGCTATCGTCATGAAACTCTGTCTGATGCACACAATACATATGTCGGAACCAGCTGGGTCGGACTACCATATCATATAGCTGCCATAGGAACGATCGGTCGAAAATTGAGTTGTTGTATGGTAAACTTTTTTGTTTTTTAAGATATTTTGACCAAACTCAGCATTTAGATATTTCACTATGCTCCCTACATTTATGCCAAATCTTGTTTACATCGGACCACAATATCATAAAGCTGCCATAGGAACAATCGGTCGAAAAGTAGATTCTTGTATGAAAAACTTTTTTCTTTATCTATATATCTTAACCTAACTCGGCATTTATTAGTTTTACTATACTCTTCATATATATGCAAAATCCTATTAACATCGGACTACCATATCATATAGCTGCCATAGGAACGATCGGTCGAAAATTGAGTTGCTGTATGGGAAAATTTTTTGTTTTTTAAGATATCTTAACCATACTCGGCATTAGCTATTTTCCCTGTGCGTCTTAGATGCGGGCAAAGCATTGTGAGAATTATGAAAAGGTAGGGTCTGTAAGGGTATTAAATCTTCGGCGTGCCGAAGATAGCCCTTCTTTCTCGTTAGGTTTTCGAGTTATGCTTAAAATACAACATCTGTATCTGTATTATAAAAAGGAGAAGTGAAAGGGTATACAAATATATAATTTTCGAATTTCAAGACGAACTGAGAAAGATGGACATGGCTAGGTCGACTCAGCTCGTCATCATGAATAGGAATATATATACTTTATTACGTCAATCATGCCTCCTTATACGTGTTACATACATTTGCACAGAACTATTAAACCCTTTTACTTATATTTAAAATGTTAAGGGTATTCAAACAAAACCCATCTGAGTTTAGTTTTTATTTGATTTATTTTTGTTGTATACAAAACGTGCCAACTTCAGAGATGGCTTCCCTTGGAGACAAAGGGCAGATAGAACAAGTATTGTGTGAAGGAATGACAAATGTTGACTGATATACTCGTATTGCAACGAAACTTTATATATACATATATATATAGACTTGGTATTGTAATCGCATTTGTGTAGAATCGAAGTGGATGCAACTATTCGTGGACAATTCAAGTACATAGTGTTGCAGGGGATGCCTTTTTATAGGGTATTTGGCAATGTGGAACTTCTTCTGGTTTTTACTGACGAGTACTCACTCGCCCTTAATGGCAATTTCATTTCCTTCAACAAGTTATAAAACATGTGTGTGTGTGTGCGCGAATGCAAGGAATGGGGCCTGCGATGACAGGGAATTCAATTTCGCGTATTTTCTTAACTTAATCCTTTTGGCAAGCCATCGACACATACATACAGCATATTGATGCAGGGACAGACATCCTATTTATTTATGAACAGCAAACAGACAAAAATACATCCCCATACAATAAACCGGCATTAGTATATAAATGCGTTTATCCCTTGATCATAGACGAACTCATTTTTGGCAAAAATCCAGCGATTGTCGCTTAAGTGCCGCTTGGCTGCATTATTTAAATAATAATTACTTTTATTCAAGTAATAATATCACAACCTATTATTCTAAGTCACATGAAGGAATATGTGTAAATAGGCTTTACGGTATTACAGTAGATGAAAAACAAGCTGTATAGTATATCAAAAATCAAAATGGATATCTTTCTGTCTGGCATCGGGCCGGCATCTCAAGTAAGAAACTCAAAGACATGAAAGATGCTGTATGGTTTTACTATAAAACAGTGGTTCCTTATTATTTGCACTCGTTAAGTGATATGATAGTTCTCTTAACTTTTGTGATTGCTTACATTTTTGCTAAATGAATAAACAATAGTGTGGATACAGATATGGCGCAGTCTTTGTCGGTAAAGAACATAGACTCAAGATAAATACTAAAATTTAACTAAATGCTTTAAATAGGGATTCCGATTTCTAAGAAGTAAAGTTAACAAAAGGTACTCGTGTATCATCTTCTTGGTTAACTTTGGGGAAAGTTTCAGGACTTAGATATGGCTCTCATAGCGCTCGGCTTGAGCTTAACATATGAACTATTATATTTTTCAATTTTTATTTTAAACATTGGGGGTAATATAAAATAAGATTTAAAATAAACATATATTAGTACTATGGAAATTGGAAGAGATATCAACATAAAAAATAATAAACTTGTTCTGCGTACTCAGCTCGAAGTATACATATATTTTTATGAAATCTATGCGAAACAAGTTTGGGAACTTCTTAAAAAGAGGCATGTCCCAGTCACAAGTTCAACTACAACTACAATCGCGAAACAATTGTCGACTAACCTGACCCACTGTTGGTGTCTGCCTATAAGCCACATGCTGTGTATGTGTATGTGTATGTGTGTGCTTGTGCTTGTGTGTGGGTGTGTGTGTGGGTGTTTGTGTATTTGTTTATTATCCTTGGTAATGCATGCAAAGATGCTGCAAAGTAGCTTAATACTTTATGCACGCAATGAAAAGACTTTTTACGATCGCATTATACTTGTAGGTACTTATATTTTTGTAGATATTCCACTCGTCTATTCGATACAAACATATCATGCGAGTGAACACATGTCCCGATACATATATGTGTATGTATATATGTATGTATGTATGTTTGTAAGTATGTATATGTGCTCAGTCACTGCGTTTCGGCTTCGAGACAGTTTTCGTTTTCGTTTTCGAAGCACTTGAAGCCGTATCGCCTTTTACACAAGGGTGCATGTTAAATGTGCGTCACCATGTCGTATGAGTGATATCTGCTGAGCATAAACTATGCTATAAATAAGTTTATTATCGCGCCGTTCCCGTCGCTCGTGGTGTGTTTTGTTTTTGCCACCGAAAAACTTTACAATATAGTATCTCTGGTTTGTTGTTGCGAACTGGACCACAGCCCCTCATTATCTCCTCTCTCTCTCTAGATGCCATCGAAGCTGCATTAGTTTTATGTATCATAGCAATGCAAGGTTTGTCGCTATTTCTATACCGTGAGGTAGGAACTGGCTTAACTGTTTTCTGTAAATTGTATTTAACAGACAAAAGAAAGCTTTTCCATCGCATTTATTATATGTATTAGTGATCAGCACGACGAGCTGAGTCAAGATAGCCTTCTGAGTCTGTCTATGTGAACGTGGCGATCTCAGAAATTACAAAAGCTTTAGATTGAAAATTTGAAATAAATACGAAATATATGTTGTTACAATTTGTCGATATTTTCTCCCATTTGCATGGTATCGATATAAATCGATGCTAAAACATGGTTTTTCAGCATAACTTAAAAGTTATTAGAGCTTAATTTAAAATATAATGGGCATGTACACAATTTGGGTGCCACAATAACGTTCTGAGAAATTTCATAGGGTTTGGACTTTGACGCACCCACTTTTGTCAGTGTACTATTCTTAAGAATCGGGCGAGTGCAAAAGTACAAATGACGAATGAAAGAGAATGTTAAATAAAATATAAAAAATGTATTCAGGGTATTTGCTAGTTGGCCACTCCCACTTTTCGGATTCACCCACAAATGGCATGAATTTTCAAATTATAATTTCAAGTTACCTCTTACCTTTGTGGCTTATCGATACGAAATTCGATAAAACATTGCCAAAAACACGAATTTTTCGGGGCGAATACCAAAATTGTTTGCAAATGTGAAAAATGTGGTTTCTTATGAGAAAACGTATAGGCCACATTTTTTTAGATAAGAAAAAATTTTCTGACATTTACAAAAATATGTAAGAAATGTTGACAATGGAATTAGGCTCTTAGGCCACATTTTTCACATTAGAGAAAAAATGTGACATTCGCAAAAAAAGTATGAAATTTTGATAATGGAATTAGGCACTTACTAATAAACATATGTAATAACTTAATGAAAAGTAGTACAACTGAGGAATACTGTTTGAAGAGGCTTTAAACTTTTGAAATTAAATATATTTTGTTGCGCAGGCAAATGTAAAATGGACCCAAATGGACATAAAAAGTGCACAAAGCATTTGGTATTTTTGGTTTGTTTCTCTTCTCTATATACTTTTGTAATTATTTTGCTTCTGCTCCTAATTAATACAAATGGTTTGATACACAATAAAGATTTTTCAACTTGCCTCGTTACTGACGCTGGCCTGACGCTGGCCTGGCCTGGCCTGGTTGTTAGTGTCCTTGTTGTCCTCGCCGAGTAGAAAAAGTTTTCCCATTTTGAAAACTTTGTTTTTTGTGGCGTTTTCTGTTGCAGTTGCACCCATACACTTGCCACTAATACACGCACGCACATCCTATCGCTCATATACACGCGCACACACACACACACACACTCACACACACACCCACACACACATATACATACACATGCTCTAATATCAGCCCCTGCCCCATGGCCGCTATCTGCTTTGTTTTTGGCATTGCTTTTGCCTTTTACTTTTCGACGTCGACGTCGTCAACACTGCCGTCTTCATCAACGTGCATTGTTTTTGTGTAATTTTGCAATAAACAGCAAAACAATTTAAAAAACGAGCCAGCAAACGTCGCAACAAAGCAAAGGATGTAACGTTTTGCCCAAGTGGACCGACACCGACTAGCCTCAAACCCCTCGCGAGCGAGCGACCAACCGCGCACAAAAGTGGGCAATGGAAAAAAAGAAAAAATGAAACTCAAACAGAGCAAGCAAAGTGCTTATTTTTTGAAGAGTTCAACTGTGTGATACCCAGTTCGAGTCAATTTGAGACAATACACTCACACTCAACACGATTAGCTCGAACTCAACTGAAATAGACAAGTTGAAAGCGAACTCGAACTTATTGGTTCGAGTTGATCGTCTGCAAGAGCTCGAGCCGAAAATATTTTAAATCTGTCGAGATCGCATCCTATTCGAAACGGATTTTCATTGACCCGATGCAGGAGAACATTTTCCTAAAGAGCATTAATTAGGCATCATGTCTGCAGTCTGTTCGATTTGTGTGCAAATGGAGTATACCCGCTTGAATATATATTTGGCTCAAGGGGTACGCACAAAGGAGTAACACTTGCTATGGCAATGTTTCGGGCCTGGCTGGTCCTTTAAAGTTTTAAGTTCGAGTTCGACCCACTGTCCATTTGCCAATTTATATACTATAGCAAACTTTTTTGCTGCACAAATACTTTTGGTTAAGTTTGTTGTTGACTGTAAAAGAAAATGTTATGCGCCTGCCTCATTTAATATGTGGCCTTACGGGGCCCGCGTGGCTTCTTGGATTGTGGCTACTCGCAAGGTTCCTTGCATCTGGGCGCAGTTAATTTGTTATTGTTAGTGGCTGCCTACGGTTTCTGCCAGCTTCGTTTGGCTTTGCTCTCAGTTAATTGAAATATATTTATTAACTTTGCCTTCAATTTGCATACAGTTTGGTATTTAAATATGTTTGCATTTGCATGAGCGTTAATTGTTAATTGTTGTCTGTATCTCTGTATCAGTATCTGTATTGTAAATCTATGTACCTATGGGCCAACTTCTGGCCAACTTGCTGGGGCAAAGCGAGTTACGTAATTACCGCCGCAATTCTGCTTAAGTCGATTGGCTGGGTAAGGGGTAAGGGGTAAGGAGGTAAGGGGTAAGCTGGCTTAATGACCACTCATTACCGTTAATTGATTTCAATTAAATCACACCCGAAAACAGCAGCTTAGAGGGTACATAAAGGCAAATGCGACTGATGTAGCCACAACAACTTAAACAACAATTACAAAAATAATCAGGAAACAACACAACAACAACAACAACCTTCGGACGATAACGACCAGTCCAACAAGAACAAGGCGTCCGCACAACAGCAGAGGAAATGTCTGAAAGTAAAACAAGCTGAAGGAAAAGAAAAAAAGTGCGGGACGCTCCAGTGAGTGTGTAAGAAAAATAGAGGGAGATGTGCCTTAAGTGTTTGCACCAGGACACGCACCAAATGACCACGCACACGCCCACGCCCACGCCAATGTCCACGCCCAGCCATAATAAATTAAAGCATCTTTACACAATTTCAGCTGCTTAACTTAATAAAAACGCCAGCATGGAAAGTGGCAGCAAGGCAGCAGAGACCAGCAGCATCCAGATTCAGATAGAGCTTCAGAATCAGCTCCCAGCTTTCCCAGCTTCTGTTTCATCTTCAGCTCTCTCAGGCAGTCAAGCATCGACCATTCGCTGGCACTCGACGGCTGTTGCGGCAAAGATTTTCGGATAAAGTTAATTACGGCTCATTGGATATTCGAGGGAAAAGGGAATGGGAAAGGGAAAGGGAAAAGTTGCGCCGTTGGCAACAATCGAGATGTGGTTGTCGTCGCGTCGCGTCGGCCCAGTTTGCATTTGCATCTCTCCATCGCCATCTCAATCTGCGAGCACTATCCGCTGAAGCAATTAACAATAAAACAACACTTTTCTAATTGGATGAAACGTTTTGCAAGTTTTGCATCCGATATGCTTCGCTTGAATTAAAACCCAGTACTTAATGCCAGTCTGACGGGCAGACCGGGCGACGTTACGAACTGTCCATCATTTAGCGACTATTTAGCTCAAAAGTGCGAGAATAACGCAAATGGGTTGAGATATATAACATTACGTTAGAGTACAACCAACCCAACCCATAAAAGCTACAGATTTTACATTTCAAATACCATTCGCGGAATATATATATTTATAAAATTTTTTTCTCGACATCCCTGACTTTTTTATAATATCGATCAATATCTTTTATGAGACTTGCTTTCTAAAGCATGAGTCAAAAAACACAAATGATGAGTTTGATTGAAATAGTTCACTATTTAGATAAATACCCCCGATTCCCCCCACATAAAATATATAGTGAAAATTAGTTTTATTCTACTATAACATGCTAGTATATTCAGAGCATTTATCCTGTCGCAGGAACTTACATTATATTTAATCAATTTGGCATACTGGAGGGATCGTTTTGTAAAAATTGCAAAAACAAATTCCTTGGAGCTTTTAGCCGGTTGGCTGCTGCACAGTTTTCATATTCAATAGCTAGCTGCTTCGTGCGACAATAACAACAAAAACAACAAATTAATACAAATAGTCTGCCGTGGTCTGGGCCATAGATTATACTTTTGTAGACAGTTTCGCACTTGCCCAGCCCCGCCCCGCCCAGTTCCCCATTTGCCCAGTGCCTAGCACCCATCGTCTATTGTCCGGGCAGAGCTTAGGTTTTTTTTTCAAGAAGCTTCTCAATATCTTATCCACAGCACTTTACTTTGGCCATGGCCATGGTATCCGGCTATCTTCAGAGTCCTGCCGCCGCCGGCCAGTTCGTAGCTAATACTCTTTAAGACTGCGGCATACATAGATAGGCACATATATAGTTACAAGTAGGTATGTTCGTATATAAATTATTTATTGGTATTTTTGGCTTTTGAATTGAACCAACCAACAGATGCGAGGAGCTGGTGCACACATTGAAACCGAAAAGTGAAAAAGTTTTAATAGAATTTCTTTCTTGAAACTTATTATTTTTGCTATTGTATTTGTTTGCTGCACACGGTTGCGCCTTAAGATGCTATCATTCACTATCTCAGGCGTTCATTTCTCAATTTTTTCTCTCAACACTATAATGGTTTTTTAATTGTCCTGACAAATGCAGCTAAATCAACTATATGCTATGTATATGGATAATCGCCCCACCCCAACAGGATCATACCTGACTTAACCTCAGTTTTAATCTTAATAGTTACAAGCACCCAATTATTTTTCAATTCGAATTTTACAAGAAATGCGTATGTTACAGGCTTATAGCCTAATTCCACTGCCAACATTTCTTACAATTTTTGTTCCGAATGTTACATTTTGTTTCTAATATAAAAATAAAAGAAACCACATTTTTCACATTTGCAAAAAGTGTATTGGTATTCGCCCCGAATAGTTCGTGTATTTTGCGATGATTTATCGGATTTCTTATGGATCTTATGAAAAATATAAAAGATTCTTTACCATAAACAGCTGATATAGCAACGAAGGCAAAAGGTAACTGGTAACATTTCACAGTTTTTAACATTTAAAGATGACCAAATCCCGCTCAGAGTCTATTAAATGGAGCCCCTACTTCAAGGCCGTATTATTTGACTTTTAGAAGGAAAAAACTTTGTGGCGCTTGGGTAAATCAAATCAAATCGATCAGCTGTTTATTTAAAGAAGCGGTACTTTTGCCATTCACATGTTACCGATAACGGACACATGCCAATGGAATCGCAAAATGTGAACTTTGTAAATGTAACATATTTTGGGCAAGTGGAATCAGGCTGTAGTTATTGTTTTGGCGCAGGGTTCTTGTCGCAGATGTTTTATCGCAGGACTCTATGTGTGTCTGTGTGTGTGTGTGTGTGTCTGCGTTAACCTCAATTACGCAATTAGGGAAAGTATTCGTCAACATTCAATAAAGTTAACGTCCATTAAACACAACTACCAAACACAAATAAAGATCCCTCCTATCCTATTCTACCCAACTTTATGAGTATTTGATTTTAGTGCTGTAACTTTTGCTTGCTTAACTCTGGTTCGAATTTATTTGTATGCGTGCTAATTTGAATTATCGAAGTTGATGTTGTGTGTGTGCGTGTGTGTAAGTGTGTGTGCGTGTGATTTTGTGTGTGTACCATTCAAATGGTAAGCCAAAATATGGCGTTATAATAATTTTCATAGCAAAATTTACACATGCATAATTAATTAGTATCAAAAATTTAATACTCACACTTTGTATCTGCTTAAATATTTACACTTCGTGCCAAATTTGTATGCAAATCGCTTTGCTACAGACTGACAATTACACACACACACACACACACACACACACGCATACACACACACAATGTCTTGCAATTAAAAAATAATACAGTCTGTCTCACTTTTATAGGGTTTAATCAAGAGAGCTGGGCGTGCTTTAAACAACTTCATATGAAGACCAATAACACATAGAAAAAGGATATATTTTGGGGGAGAGAGTGTGGTTTATTTATTTGAAGACTGAAGAATATGTTTGCATAGATGTTCGTGTCAAAATTCAAGTGTTTCTATTCACTTGAGCGGCACTGTGTGCTACCAGTGCAAACAACAAACAGAATCGAAAACGGGTGGTTGTTGCCGCTGGCGTTGGCCAACGTGGCCCCCGGGCTATTTCGTTGGGTTTGCCCTGCCGCCTGCCGCCTGCTCTTCCTCCTGCCCCTGGCGAGTTACGAGAGCAAGTGGTTGTAGTAGTTGGCTGGTCGGTCACTAATGGTAGCTGGATGGCTTGCCCGTTGCTGGCGTTGATTGTTGTTTTTTTTTTAGAACCCTTTTTATACCCTGAACCCATTGAAAGTGGTTAAAAAGGGTATCATGGTTAGTATATATATGAAATTAAGTAAGGAATTCGGAGCATCAACAGCCAATTTGTGTGCTCTACGTTCTTTTTGTCCGTCCGTCTGTCTGTCTGTCTGCCTGTCCGTATGTGTCGAACGTGTCGATCTATGGACTTGACTTTGGTCCTCCTAATCCTAATTTAAATGATCGATAGCTTGACCCGTTACCAAGCAATCGATAAAAATCGACATCGAAGTCTAGTTTTTTTGAGAATATCTCCAGATAGGATCATAGGAGATAGGGACAGCAAATTTGGTGAGTCATCTAGCTTGGCGGAGGGGTTCAAGGTATCTCCTGAAAATTTAATTTAAATGTTCGATAGTTTGACCCGTTTCCAAGCAATCGATAAAAATCGACATCGAAATCTAGTTTTTTTTTCGAGCATATCTCCAGATAGGATCATAGGAGATAGGGACAGCAAATTTGGTAGGCATCTAGCTTGGCGGAGGGGTTCAAGGTATTTCCTGAAAATTTAATTTAAATGATCGATAGCATGACCCCAAGCAATCGATAAAAATCGACATCGAAATCTAGTTTTTTTTTCGAGCATATCTCCAGATAGGATCATAGGAGATAGGGACAGCGAGGGGTTCAAGGTATCTCCTGATCGGGCACTGCCGATTATAGCACTTTTACGTTTTAGTGTTTGCATTTAACGAACAACGCAACAATAAGGGCAATAACAAGCGTGCTTCTGCCGCACATTCCGCGCCAACTGGGAACTGGGAGGGGCAGAAGCTGGCGTTAGTGATGTGTGTCAGGCAGCTGGTGCTGCTGTTGTGTCTGGAGCTAAGGGGGGGTGTGTGTGTGTGTGTGGCTAATAAAAGGCTTGTTACAATGAAAACAAATCAAATCGGCACCGAAGCCATCCATCAAGTCAAACCAAACTCGAGTTCAAATGAATCGCGCGGCTAACGAATACCAGCTACCAGCTACCAGCTACAAACCAGGAAGTAGTTTGAATTTCCGGTGTCACTCAGCCTCCAACGTCACGCCAATTGCTGAGCGCCCGTTTTATCCGACCAGCCAGCAGAAAGAGGCAGTAACCACGTTCAAATTTTCAAATTGATTACGCGGGGCCACGCGTGGCGGGCGATGAGGCGCGGAGTCAACTCGAGGTTTACTTTGAAATGCCATTAAAATGTATTTACAAACGCAAATTGATAGCGACTTTTGGTCTAGGCCTCATCCGCGATGTGTTCAAGTTGAAGCTTGGCCGGCCATTTGGTTGAATGTGCTTTCTGCATGTGTTGTGTGTGTGTGTGTGTGTGTGTGAGTATGTGTTTGTCTGGTGCGGCAGCGAGGGGGGACGAGAGTCTGCCATCCTATTGAATGTCTGCCCCTCTTACTTATTCGAATATACCCAAAACAGAAAGTCCTTTACACGGGGCGCATCTGTGTGTGTGTGCGTGTGTGTCTGTTTGAGTGATAAATGCAATTTCCATATCGGAAATGCGTTTTTACCGTTGAAACCTTGGTGCGACCCTGTCCCTTCTTGATGTTGCGACAGTTTTGGTCGCTTGAGCCGCCCCTCCATATAGGAACATGCCTCCTGTGGTATATGTAATGTTATTCCTGCGCTTAACACGCTTTTTAGTTGGTGATTAGTCCCTCAGAGTTGGCACCACGACGTGGCAAGTCGTCGTCTGGTTGCTGTCATCGTTTCGCTTGAGATTGGTTAGCGGTTAGTGGTCGTTCCAAGGCTGGATGACTTGGCATTTCGTTGGTAAATTGTCCTATTATAAACATGTCACACTGGTATTTATATCCTGCACACATCGAAAATGGGTTTAGCGGACATAATGCTTTTTTGTGCCAATGAACGTAACAGGCAGAAGAAAGCGTCCGTCTGTATGTCCATTCGTATCTATGAACCCGTGGATCTCAGAGATTATAATAGATAGAAGCTTGAAGCTTGCAGCTTCTCATATTGCATCATCAATTTGCCTCTTTTCCATGAGATCAATTAAAAATCGACAAAATATCGAAGTCATGTCTGTTGACCATATTGAGTATATATGTATGTAGACTCTTATTTAACATAGACAGCTCGAACACATTTTGAT
Organism: Drosophila montana; assembly: GCF_035044405.1. NCBI lineage: Eukaryota > Metazoa > Arthropoda > Insecta > Diptera > Drosophilidae > Drosophila > Drosophila montana. Next base: position 80,453 of record NW_026997586.1, read on the forward strand.
ATCTTCCCTGAAAATTGTAAGAACTGATTTTTTGAGGCATAGTGTTGAGATTTGATTGCCATATTTATGGCCTGATACCGGACACTCACTTGGCAGCTCCATGTAAAATCGAAACAAACGCAGCTCAAGGCGGAAAATATAAAAATGTACTGGACCGCGCTAGCAGCTAAGTCTTGAGAACAAAGTTGGTCTTAAACCTAGTGCCGATATACACTATGGAGAACAGCAAACAACTCCAACATAGAAATCATCCTGCAAAGGTACCAGTCTATGACTCTAAGTACATAAAGACTTGAAGTAAGTAGATGTGCTGTATGCTATATAAATAGGTTACACAATCACAAAAATAACTTGGCTCTAGATCTCTTAGACAATAGTATGGACACACGACGCTTAAAAAGAGTACACGTGCTGGATCTTTCACATATCGTCGTAAATTAGGTTAAACATAAATTAGGTTAACAATCTAAAATCTCTATATGTACATAAAACTGTCTGATTGGTGATCAACGCACTGCCCAAACCGTAAGAGCTAGGAAGCTGAAACGTTCACTGTAGTTACCTTATGTGATGTAGGTGCACGTTAAGACGGGGTTTCGGGAAATTCCACCCGCAAGTGTGGAAAAATCGCGAAAAACGTTTGTATGAAACTTTTTTAATTACCATCAGATCGGCCTCAAACTCAATTTCAAAGATCTTTGTTTAAATTCATTTGAGGTGTGTTTCACAATTTTCCAAAAATGTATTCCTCCATGGTAGAAATGGGGGTCAAAGATTTGGTGGGTGACGTTTCGCTCTCAAATTTATTTCCATCGATCTATGTATATGAAAAATCATTTCATAAGTGTTTCACATTTTTGGCTAAATCGACGCTTTCTCGGTGGAAAGTGCAAATCAATGATTTTTTGTGAGGTTTTAAGTTCAAAGTTCTACATAAGAACTTAATGAATACGCGTTTCAGTAATTTGGGCAATTCCACCCGCAACAGTGGTAAATTGGCGGAAAAGTTGTTTGTTAATTTTTAAAGCTTTTTGAGAACATTTATTTTATACGTGCCACGGGCAAAACCGGCTATTGTAATATACATTGTTTGAACTCAATGGAGCTCAAGCAATCCTTGTAAGTTTTATTATATCTTTACTTGCTAAGCAATTTGTTGATTGTCCTTAGACAGATTACAAATAAAATACGAGTTAAAAAAAAAAAAAAATAATAATACAGGACGATAGATACCGAAGCTATTGAAGAAAACAGGGAAGAAAAAGCTAAACTACTACGCCAAAATGTCTGATTGTCCGAGAGGACTCTTACTGTGGAGAATTAATTCCCCGATGTCTCGAAAAGCTCAAGTTGTCGTTATTTAGACCAAGAAATGGAGCTTGGCAACTTTATGGTTTATGGAAATGCATTCACTAACGTAATTAATTAATATTCATTATTTCGTAATTGGCCACTTAATTCAATTGGCCAAATGCCATCATAGCCAAATACATTTGCCAACACACATCGGAGTCGTTTTTGCCCAACTCATTTTTATTGGGAGCCTGGCAGCAATTTGGGCAAACATCAACGACAATAAAGTTAAACTGCAATTATTTTCAAATGAACTTCATTTGAAATGCAATTTGAGCCATGTGTCTAATATATGCAAACAATTTACTGTGCTCCGGGCGCAAAAACGGGGCACGGCACGAAGCGAAACGGAACGGAACCAAGCCCAGCCAAGCCAAGCAAAAACAACATCCTTGTTGGCTTAGAGCACCAACGCAGAGACAGAGACAGAGACAGAGACAGTGACAACAACAGCGGCAGCAACGATAAATCAATATGCAAAAGGAACACTGTGACGACCCAACTTGGCAAACAAGAAGCGTGGCAAAATGATAAACTGTCTTCGACTGTATTGTGCCGATGACGCTTGCTACAAAACAACTTGTGGGAATGTTTTCTCAGCACAACACACACACAAACACACAGGCGCACACACACACATACACAGGCGCACACACACATGCATACATATGCTTGTGTGCTTGAGCTGAACGCGGGTCGTGATTTTTGTCTCACGAAGCACGCTATAACAGGTTTAGCCCGGGCATAAATCCCGAAAAGCACGGAAAATGAAGTCACGATAAATCCTGAAGAAAGCACGATTAAGACCGAGAAATAGCTTCGTCAAATATTGTTGATACCTGAATATAGCAGCTAATCTTATCTATCTTGAACTATCGAAACAAATAAACAAAATAAGCAAACTCTTAAAAATGCAACCATCTTTTCGATGCAAAAATTCAGCAAAATTGTTTATACCGAAAAGCAAACCGAAAGTCACGATACAGCCTGAAGCTTCGTCAAATATTGTTGATAACTGAATATAGCAGCAGATCCTATCCTAGCTATCTCGAACTATCGAAACAAATACAAACAAAATAAGCAAACCCTTATAAAAGGGTTACAACTTATATAAAACTGTAGAAACAAAAAATTCAACCATCTTTTCGATGCAAAAATTCAGAAAAAATGTTATATTAAAAATTGCAGAATATTTGTTTGGGCTTTCTGCCGGATCAGGATAAGTCTTTCAAGCAATTTCGTGCTCGAGCCGGGAAGTGCCTCGAAAATAAGGCACGCGCCCATCTCTACTGTGTATATGTGTATATGTATTTGCATTGAAGAGTATGTGATGTGTCCGCGTGTGAATTTGATGTATGTCCTTGTGTGCCCCACAATCCCACATAAAAGTGAGCAATAAACATACGCGATTAAATTCATTATGAACTCTTGAACAGCAGACAATGCGCATATGAAATGACAAACTGATTGTATGTGTGTGTGTGTGTGTGTGTGATTGGTTGTGTGAATGTCCCTCTCGAGTCCTACGTGAAAATAACATGCTGCTCCTCCCCTGTGTATGTGTGTGTGTGTGTGTGTGTGTGTGTGTGTGTGTGCGTGACTTGTATGACGACAAAATGAAGCAAAGCAAAAGGTTTCAGCTCTTGTTATTGTTGTTGCCTTTTCTAATTGTATTTGCAATTGCTCGTGTGTGTGTGTGTGTGTCTGCGTATGTGGTTACTAATTGGATTTCAGATATTCAATCAACATGTTCCTGCACTGATTTTCACAGATTTTGTGTGGACGAGTACACAGCTTCAATCTACTTTCGTAGATCTGCAACAATAAAGCAGTCGATCCATACTTGAGTAAAGGCCTCGTGTCATCCACATCAATTGAATTGTCATGAATGTTTCATTTAACGCACTATTGCTTATACGCCTTGAGCTGAATTCGAACGCGAATTGACTTTCAAGTAGGACCAGTATAAACTACTTAACATAGTACTATATACGTTTTAGTTAGCCAATTGAGATGGGTCAAATTATTAATTTTCGAATCGCACGTCAGCCAGACACAAAGCCACTCAAAGTGCCACGTAACTCCTCATCAATTTTGCTGCATATATATTTTGTCGCCTCAATTGGAATAATGAGAAAACTTTTCTTTTAATTTATAACAAGTAGCTCGCGCTACAAGCTTGTTTGCTTCAGCAGAAATAAAAAAAATATTAACAAAAAAAAAACAGTTTCCTTAAAAGGACTCGAACTCGTAACAGACCGAACTACTTGCAAACGCCTCTACTCAACCGCCATACCAGCAATTGACTCTTAGTGAGAAAAAAAGGGAATTAAAATAGCAACACATACCCAGCACAGATAAAAGCGTAGCGCGATCTGCATTTGGTGTTGGTAGGAGAGAGTTCAAGGTATCCCCTAGTCCGGAGCTCCCGACTAGGGGCTCTTGTTAATGGGTTCAGGGTATGAAAAGATATTTTGTATTTGTATCGTTCTCTATACTCAATTGGAACTGGACATCTCGCGCGCTTTGTTAGTCCTCAGATACACAGATACTTAAACCACACACGCTGATATGGCTGCTTTGTAATTGGTATTGGAAGGTAATTGGTCCAAGGTCTTAAGTTTAGACCGACAATCTCTCGATTTGTCAGCACAAAGTCATATATATATATATATATATATATATATATATAGATTTGTTATTATTAATATTGACAATATTATTATTTCTATTATTATTGTTTTTCTAAATATGGAGGGTATTTATGTAAATGTATTAGATACAAACGAAAGTTGAATCTAAGAAAAATATTGAATTTATGTAATATTGAATTTAAGTATATTTATGTAAATGTATTAGATACAAACGAAAGTTGAATCTAAGATAAATATTGTGGATTTAAGTAACTGCTGAAAATTTGCTGTAGAGTCGGTTTTTTCCCCCAGATCCTCAGCAAATATATTAGTTATATTCAATTTTGTAGTATGGCTGCGGCGGCAATCTGACATTCGCTGCGTTCGTGATGTGATAATTGCTGTCAGACACAGTAATTCCAGCAATCCAATAAACCATAAACTGTTGTCTAAAATGAGAGCGTGTGTGTGTGTGTTAAAATGCGAATGTGTGCGTGTGTGTGTGTGTGTGGATTTGTGGGTGTGTTTATGCAACTTCGTGCGAGTGATTATGGCGGTCACCGCATTTTGTCGCTGGTTTTGGATTTAGAGAAGACTTCAGCGCCATGGTTTCACTCAATTTTGGCTTGTCATATGCAGGATATGCCTGCCGAAAAGCCGCAGGCCAACCCACCTGTTGAGTGTGCATAGATAGTACAACTGAAAATCGCATCTAAGGAGATTCTCACAGAGCTTGCATTGCCAGCGTGATCAGTAGAAGCCAAAACCAGGACGGGCAGAATGAGCACGTTGCCACGTTAAGCTCTATCCAACTGCGAAAGTGATGCACATCGGTGTAAACTCCGGCGGAATTTGGCATCGCGCAGCCGTAGCCAAAGGAAACGATTCCCACCACTTTTCCGGCGCAAATTAGCGGTCCACCCGAATCGCCCTGGCAGGCGTCCACTTCGAAATCCTTTGGGTTCGAGGCGCATATCATGCCTTTGCCAAAATGCTGCAGCTTAGAGCAATAGTCTTTCGATTTGATTGTCAAATCGCCGTTGACCGCCTCGTCGGGTATTGGGCCGTACTGGGGATGCAGGCAGATTTAAATGCGAATCAGATATTATTCGGGTAGCAAGAGACCTCGCTGGGAGGTGTGTAGTCAGGAGGCTCAAGAGAAGATCGTTCAAGGACCTCCTCCAACCACGACATAGGAGACGCCCCAGAGTCCCCCGACTACGTACGTGACGATGCAGCCTTACTCAAAAAGCCGCCTTTGACGTTGTCCACGATATAGCCTGAGGACCCAACCAGGCTTGGCGTAATATCACCTAAGTCAACTGTGTTGTAATAAAAATGTATGCTATTTTTGATTCGATACAATAAGCAAACAAACAAAAAAAAAAAAAAAGATATTATTCTGTCAATTCTAAATACATCTCTCAATTCTCTCAAATTGATTCTGATTGTAATATCTATGTAAAGTTTTATCTGAAAACTGATTCCTTGTTTAATTTTCCCCCCCAAGGAGTGCTCAGAATTTTCATATTTTCCAGTTAGAGGCTCACCTGAATTACAGTACCCCATCCAACGACTGTGCACTCCAATCCAGCCAGGGGAACCTGGTCAGCTAAGGGTATAATAGCGACAAAACTTCCATCTTGTCTCACCTCGCTTTTGAGTCGCAAAACCCCAACATCATTGGTTAGGCGAGTCGAGGAGTACTGCGGATGCGGCTTCACTTTTTCCACGCTAAATTCTTGGGTGCTAGATGTCTTAATTAGGCGACGCGGTGTACCGGCAATTACCTTTACCTTACCAGGTCGAAGCTTGCTGCGCCTGCAAATATCAGAATTGATTTTGTGAAATGCTTTTTTAGGTACCCTGACAACTGACATACCCTGAAAACAGACAATGGGCTGCTGTTAGAACGGCTGTCTTCGATATTAGACTGCCGCCACAAAAATGAGTGTCGCCAAAGAATTTATGACTTGGCGTATGACGTAGCGAGACTGCAAATTTAATCAGATCATTCTTTTCGGGACGGTAGCCGCCGGTAACTAGAAAATGGAATTCACCATTGTCCTCATCATTGGTGCTTGAATTTTTGCTGGAGTTGGGCGCAGTCTCATCACCTTGAAGATGGACTTGCGACATGTCCGAAGGTGCCATGGTTCTCATCTCATTAGAAAAGCTGTCCACGCTTGCAGGTGAGAGAAGCCGCTGGTGCAGAGTATGGCAGTTGCTTTCATTCGAAGCAAATTCAATGTCTGTGCTGCAGTTCCACAACTGGTCATAATCTGACACTGACTGATCGACGAATAATAATAGTAAGACTAACAGCTTATACACAACAAATTTTGAAACTTCCATTTTTTTTCAATTTTTATTTCAAAATGAAATGATTGTAATCTCCTAGAGCGTAACATAATAAGCAGAAAGTGCATTTATCCGCTATGAAAACGTTTTCAAAACTCTTAAAAATTTGAAAATTTCGAAAAACGTGGCTTATATATATTTACCAAAATGGCAAGAATTTTAACATTTTCAATACTTAACAAACTACCCACGACTACAGGGACAAATAAATAATTTGGAAAATGAAATGCTTGTGTAATTTCCACTAATGCATTCGCCCAATCTATGACTAGGGACATAGCTGGCTGGACAGGCTTCTAATTTCCTCCACCGGGTTGGTCCATTTCCTATCACTATGTCTTAACACTATTTACTTAATATTCTGTTTACTTTTACAAATTTCTTTACGTCTTTCAAAAACTTATGTCTGTCTTATCCGATAATCGTTAACTTGCCCCGTTTCCAAGCTATCGATAAGAATTGATTTTGAAAAACAGTTTCTTTAAGTAAATCTCGTAAGTTATAAGAGCTCTATAATCACCAAATTTGATGCGTAGCTTTTTACGTATAAAATAAATTTGAAAATGAGTTTGTAACCGATCGGACTCTAAACAAAAAATTTTCATACAACCTTTTTAACCACTGTTGCGGGCGAAATTTTCCAAATCGCTGAAACACGTATTCATTAAGTTCTTATTTAAGTTTGAAGCAAATCGGAGGCTACCATTTTCACATGAATTTTGAACAACAATAATGATTCCAGTTTAAGAGGCTAAATTGATCAAGAGGCCAAACCCAAACCTCGGGCAATCTGCTGAGATTTGACCCAGTTATTGGGGTGACAAATTTCGACCTATGTGTATATAGAATATTTTAAGGTACTATTTTCACATGAATTTTGACCAGAATTAATGTTGCCAGATTTGGATGCCAAATTGATCTACAGGTTACGCCATAAAGAAAGATCGAATCTTATGAGATTTGACCGAGTAATGGGGGTGGGAAATTTCGACTTATAGGATTTTTCTGGTATCAAGCCATGAACAAAGAGCCAAACCTCGGGCAAATCTGATGAGATTTGACCGAGCTAGGAGGTGGGAAATTTCGACCTATGTCTGTATAGGAAATTTCAGGGTACCACTTTCACATGAATTTCGACCAAAAATAATGTTGCCAGATTTAGATGCTAAATTGATCTAGACGCCAAACCATGTACAAAAAGCTAAACCTGGTGAAAATCTGATGAGATTTGACCAAGTTATGGGGGTGGGAAATGTTGACCTATGACTATATAGGATATTTTAGGATACCATTTTCACATAAATTTCGACCAAAAATAATGTTGCCAGATTTAGATGCCAAATTGATCTAGAGGCCAAACCATGTACAAAAAGCTAAACCTGGTGCAAATCTGATGAGATTTGACCAAGTTATGGGGGTGGGAAATTTTGACCAATGTCTATATAGGGTATTTTAGGATACCATTTTCACATGAATTTCGACCAAAAATAATGTTGCCAGATTTAGATGCCAAATTGATCTAGAGGCCAAACCATGTACAAAAAGCTAAACCTGGTGAAAATCTGATGAGATTTGACCAAGTTATGGGGGTGGGAAATGTTGACCCATGTCTATATAGGATATGTTAGGATACCATTTTCACATGAATTTCGACCAAAAATAATGTTGCCAGATTTAGATGCCAAATTGATCTAGAGGCCAAACCATGTACAAAAAGCTAAACCTGGTGAAAATCTGATGAGATTTGACCAAGTTATGGGGGTGGGAAATGTTGACCCATGTCTACATAGGATATGTTAGGATACCATTTTCACATAAATTTCGACCAAAAATAATGTTGCCAGATTTAGATGCCAAATTGATCTAGAGGCCAAACCATGTACAAAAAGCTAATCCTGGTGAAAATCTGATGAGATTTGACCAAGTTATGGGGGTGGGAAATTTTGACCAATGTCTATATAGGGTATTTTAGGATACCATTTTCACATGAATTTCGACCACAAATAATGTTGCCAGATTTAGATGCCAAATTGATCTAGAGGCCAAACCATGTACAAAAAGCTAAACCTGGTGAAAATCTGATGAGATTTGACCAAGTTATGGGGGTGGGAAATGTTGACCTATGACTATATAGGATATGTTAGGATACCATTTTCACATGAATTTCGGACAAAAATAACGTTGCCAGATTTAGATGCCAAATTGATCTAGAGGCCAAACCATGTACAAAAAGCTAAACCTGGTGAAAATCTGATGAGATTTGACCAAGTTATGGGGGTGGGAAATGTTGACCTAAGTCTATATAGGATATTTTAGGATACCATTTTCACATAAATTTCGACCAAAAATAATGTTGCCAGATTTAGATGCCAAATTGATCTAGAGGCCAAACCATGTACAAAAAGCTAAACCTGGTGAAAATCTGATGAGATTTGACCAAGTTATGGGGGTGGGAAATGTTGACCCATGTCTATATAGGATATTTTAGGATACCATTTTCACATAAATTTCGACCAAAAATAATGTTGCCAGATTTAGATGCCAAATTGATCTAGAGGCCAAACCATGTACAAAAAGCTAAACCTGGTGAAAATCTGATGAGATTTGACCAAGTTATGGGGGTGGGAAATGTTGACCCATGTCTATATAGGATATGTTAGGATACCATTTTCACATGAATTTCGACCAAAAATAATGTTGCCAGATTTAGATGCCAAATTGATCTAGAGGCCAAACCATGTACAAAAAGCTAAACCTGGTGAAAATCTGATGAGATTTGACCAAGTTATGGGGGTGGGAAATGTTGACCCATGTCTATATAGGATATGTTAGGATACCATTTTCACATGAATTTCGACCAAAAATAATGTTGCCAGATTTAGATGCCAAATTGATCTAGAGGCCAAACCATGTACAAAAAGCTAAACCTGGTGAAAATCTGATGAGATTTGACCAAGTTATGGGGGTGGGAAATGTTTACCCATGTCTATATAGGATATGTTAGGATACCATTTTCACATGAATTTCGACCAAAAATAATGTTGCCAGATTTAGATGCCAAATCGATCTAGAGGCCAAACCATGTACAAAAAGCTAAACCTGGTGAAAATCTGATGAGATTTGACCAAGTTATGGGGGTGGGAAATGTTGACCCATGTCTATATAGGATATGTTAGGATACCATTTTCACATGAATTTCGACCAAAAATAATGTTGCCAGATTTAGATGCCAAATTGATCTAGAGGCCAAACCATGTACAAAAAGCTAAACCTGGTGAAAATCTGATGAGATTTGACCAAGTTATGGGGGTGGGAAATGTTGACCCATGTCTACATAGGATATGTTAGGATACCATTTTCACATGAATTTCGACCAAAAATAATGTTGCCAGATTTAGATGCCAAATTGATCTAGAGGCCAAACCATGTACAAAAAGCTAAACCTGGTGAAAATCTGATGAGATTTGACCAAGTTATGGGGGTGGGAAATGTTGACCTATGACTATATAGGATATGTTAGGATACCATTTTCACATGAATTTCGGACAAAAATAACGTTGCCAGATTTAGATGCCAAATTGATCTAGAGGCCAAACCATGTACAAAAAGCTAAACCTGGTGAAAATCTGATGAGATTTGACCAAGTTATGGGGGTGGGAAATGTTGACCTAAGTCTATATAGGATATTTTAGGATACCATTTTCACATAAATTTCGACCAAAAATAATGTTGCCAGATTTAGATGCCAAATTGATCTAGAGGCCAAACCATGTACAAAAAGCTAAACCTGGTGAAAATCTGATGAGATTTGACCAAGTTATGGGGGTGGGAAATGTTGACCCATGTCTATATAGGATATTTTAGGATACCATTTTCACATAAATTTCGACCAAAAATAATGTTGCCAGATTTAGATGCCAAATTGATCTAGAGGCCAAACCATGTACAAAAAGCTAAACCTGGTGAAAATCTGATGAGATTTGACCAAGTTATGGGGGTGGGAAATGTTGACCCATGTCTATATAGGATATGTTAGGATACCATTTTCACATGAATTTCGACCAAAAATAATGTTGCCAGATTTAGATGCCAAATTGATCTAGAGGCCAAACCATGTACAAAAAGCTAAACCTGGTGAAAATCTGATGAGATTTGACCAAGTTATGGGGGTGGGAAATGTTGACCCATGTCTATATAGGATATGTTAGGATACCATTTTCACATGAATTTCGACCAAAAATAATGTTGCCAGATTTAGATGCCAAATTGATCTAGAGGCCAAACCATGTACAAAAAGCTAAACCTGGTGAAAATCTGATGAGATTTGACCAAGTTATGGGGGTGGGAAATGTTTACCCATGTCTATATAGGATATGTTAGGATACCATTTTCACATGAATTTCGACCAAAAATAATGTTGCCAGATTTAGATGCCAAATCGATCTAGAGGCCAAACCATGTACAAAAAGCTAAACCTGGTGAAAATCTGATGAGATTTGACCAAGTTATGGGGGTGGGAAATGTTGACCCATGTCTATATAGGATATGTTAGGATACCATTTTCACATGAATTTCGACCAAAAATAATGTTGCCAGATTTAGATGCCAAATTGATCTAGAGGCCAAACCATGTACAAAAAGCTAAACCTGGTGAAAATCTGATGAGATTTGACCAAGTTATGGGGGTGGGAAATGTTGACCCATTTCTATATAGGATATGTTAGGATACCATTTTCACATGAATTTCGACCAAAAATAATGTTGCCAGATTTAGATGCCAAATTGATCTAGAGGCCAAACCATGTACAAAAAGCTAAACCTGGTGAAAATCTGATGAGATTTGACCAAGTTATGGGGGTGGGAAATGTTGACCTAAGTCTATATAGGATATTTTAGGATACCATTTTCACATGAATTTCGACCAAAAATAATGTTGCCAGATTTAGATGCCAAATTGATCTAGAGGCCAAACCATGTACAAAAAGCTAAACCTGGTGAAAATCTGATGAGATTTGACCAAGTTATGGGGGTGGGAAATGTTGACCCATGTCTATATAGGATATTTTAGGATACCATTTTCACATGAATTTCGACCAAAAATAATGTTGCCAGATTTAGATGCCAAATCGATCTAGAGGCCAAACCATGTACAAAAAGCTAAACCTGGTGAAAATCTGATGAGATTTGACCAAGTTATGGGGGTGGGAAATGTTGACCCATGTCTATATAGGATATGTTAGGATACCATTTTCACATGAATTTCGACCAAAAATAATGTTGCCAGATTTAGATGCCAAATTGATCTAGAGGCCAAACCATGTACAAAAAGCTAAACCTGGTGAAAATCTGATGAGATTTGACCAAGTTATGGGTGTGGGAAATGTTGACCTAAGTCTATATAGGATATTTTAGGATACCATTTTCACATAAATTTCGACCAAAAATAATGTTGCCAGATTTAGATGCCAAATTGATCTAGAGGCCAAACCATGTACAAAAAGCTAAACCTGGTGAAAATCTGATGAGATTTGACCAAGTTATGGGTGTGGGAAATGTTGACCTAAGTCTATATAGGATATTTTAGGATACCATTTTCACATAAATTTCGACCAAAAATAATGTTGCCAGATTTAGATGCCAAATTGATCTAGAGGCCAAACCATGTACAAAAAGCTAAACCTGGTGCAAATCTGATGAGATTTGACCAAGTTATGGGGGTGGGAAATGTTGACCCATGTCTATCTAGGATATGTTAGGATACCATTTTCACATGAATTTCGACCAAAAATAATGTTGCCAGATTTAGATGCCAAATTGATCTAGAGGCCAAACCATGTACAAAAAGCTAAACCTGGTGAAAATCTGATGAGATTTGACCAAGTTATGGGGGTGGGAAATGTTGACCCATGTCGATATAGGATATGTTAGGATACCATTTTCACATAAATTTCGACCAAAAATAATGTTGCCAGATGTAGATGCCAAATTAATCTAGAGGCCAAACCATGTACAAAAAGCTAAACCTGGTGAAAATCTGATGAGATTTGACCAAGTTATGGGGGTGGGAAATGTTGACCCATGTCGATATAGGATATGTTAGGATACCATTTTCACATAAATTTCGACCAAAAATAATGTTGCCAGATGTAGATGCCAAATTAATCTAGAGGCCAAACCATGTACAAAAAGCTAAACCTGGTGAAAATCTGATGAGATTTGACCAAGTTATGGGGGTGGGAAATGTTGACCCATGTCTATATAGGATATGTTAGGATACCATTTTCACATGAATTTCGACCAAAAATAATGTTGCCAGATTTAGATGCCAAATTGATCTAGAGGCCAAACCATGTACAAAAAGCTAAACCTGGTGAAAATCTGATGAGATTTGACCAAGTTATGGGGGTGGGAAATGTTGACCCATGTCGATATAGGATATGTTAGGATACCATTTTCACATAAATTTCGACCAAAAATAATGTTGCCAGATGTAGATGCCAAATTAATCTAGAGGCCAAACCATGTACAAAAAGCTAAACCTGGTGAAAATCTGATGAGATTTGACCAAGTTATGGGGGTGGGAAATGTTGACCCATGTCTATATAGGATATGTTAAGATACCATTTTCACATGAATTTCGACCAAAAATAATGTTGCCAGATTTAGATGCCAAATTGATCTAGAGGCCAAACCATGTACAAAAAGCTAAACCTGGTGAAAATCTGATGAGATTTGACCAAGTTATGGGGGTGGGAAATGTTGACTCATGTCTATATAGGATATGTTAGGATACCATTTTCACATGAATTTCGACCAAAAATAATGTTGCCAGATTTAGATGCCAAATTGATCTAGAGGCCAAACCATGTACAAAAAGCTAAACCTGGTGAAAATCTGATGAGATTTGACCAAGTTATGGGGGTGGGAAATTTTGACCCATGTCTATATAGGATATGTTAGGATACCATTTTCACATGAATTTCGACCAAAAATAATGTTGCCAGATTTAGATGCCAAATTGATCTAGAGGCCAAACCATGTACAAAAAGCTAAACCTGGTGAAAATCTGATGAGATTTGACCAAGTTATGGGGGTGGGGAATTTTGACCTAAGTCTATATAGGATATTTTAGGATACCATTTTCACATAAATTTCGACCAAAAATAATGTTGCCAGATTTAGATGCCAAATTGATCTAGAGGCCAAACCATGTCCAAAAAGCTAAACCTGGTGAAAATCTGATGAGATTTGACCAAGTTATGGGGGTGGGGAATTTTGACCTAAGTCTATATAGGATATTTTAGGATACCATTTTCACATAAATTTCGACCAAAAATAATGTTGCCAGATTTAGATAGCAAATTGATCTAGAGGCCAAACCATGTACAAAAAGCTAAACCTGGTGAAAATCTGATGAGATTTGACCAAGTTATGGGGGTGGGAAATGTTGACCCATGTCTATATAGGATATGTTAAGATACCATTTTCACATGAATTTCGACCAAAAATAATGTTGCCAGATGTAGATGCCAAATTGATCTAGAGGCCAAACCATGTACAAAAAGCTAAACCTGGTGAAAATCTGATGAGATTTGACCAAGTTATGGGGGTGGGAAATGTTGACCTAAGTCTATATAGGATATTTTAGGATACCATTTTCACATAAATTTCGACCAAAAATAATGTTGCCAGATTTAGATGCCAAATTGATCTAGAGGCCAAACCATGTACAAAAAGCTAAACCTGGTGAAAATCTGATGAGATTTGACCAAGTTATGGGGGTGGGAAATGTTGACCTAAGTCTATATAGGATATTTTAGGATACCATTTTCACATAAATTTCGACCAAAAATAATGTTGCCAGATTTAGATGCCAAATTGATCTAGAGGCCAAACCATGTACAAAAAGCTAAACCTGGTGAAAATCTGATGAGATTTGACCAAGTTATGGGGGTGGGAAATGTTGACCCATGTCGATATAGGATATGTTAGGATACCATTTTCACATGAATTTCGACCAAAAATAATGTTGCCAGATTTAGATGCCAAATTGATCTAGAGGCCAAACCATGTACAAAAGGCTAAACCTGGTGAAAATCTGATGAGATTTGACCAAGTTATGGGGGTGGGAAATGTTGACCTAAGTCTATATAGGATATTTTAGGATACCATTTTCACATAAATTTCGACCAAAAATAATGTTGCCAGATTTAGATGCCAAATCGATCTAGAGGCCAAACCATGTACAAAAAGCTAAACCTGGTGAAAATCTGATGAGATTTGACCAAGTTATGGGGGTGGGAAATGTTGACCCATGTCTATATAGGATATGTTAGGATACCATTTTCACATGAATTTCGACCAAAAATAATGTTGCCAGATTTAGATGCCAAATCGATCTAGAGGCCAAACCATGTACAAAAAGCTAAACCTGGTGAAAATCTGATGAGATTTGACCAAGTTATGGGGGTGGGAAATGTTGACCTAAGTCTATATAGGATATTTTAGGATACCATTTTCACATAAATTTCGACCAAAAATAATGTTGCCAGATTTAGATGCCAAATTGATCTAGAGGCCAAACCATGTACAAAAAGCTAAACCTGGTGCAAATCTGATGAGATTTGACCAAGTTATGGGGGTGGGAAATGTTGACCCATGTCTATATAGGATATGTTAGGATACCATTTTCACATGAATTTCGACCAAAAATAATGTTGCCAGATTTAGATGCCAAATTGATCTAGAGGCCAAACCATGTACAAAAAGCTAAACCTGGTGAAAATCTGATGAGATTTGACCAAGTTATGGGGGTGGGAAATGTTGACCCATGTCGATATAGGATATGTTAGGATACCATTTTCACATAAATTTCGACCAAAAATAATGTTGCCAGATGTAGATGCCAAATTAATCTAGAGGCCAAACCATGTACAAAAAGCTAAACCTGGTGAAAATCTGATGAGATTTGACCAAGTTATGGGGGTGGGAAATGTTGACCCATGTCTATATAGGATATGTTAAGATACCATTTTCACATGAATTTCGACCAAAAATAATGTTGCCAGATTTAGATGCCAAATTGATCTAGAGGCCAAACCATGTACAAAAAGCTAAACCTGGTGAAAATCTGATGAGATTTGACCAAGTTATGGGGGTGGGAAATGTTGACCCATGTCTATATAGGATATGTTAGGATACCATTTTCACATGAATTTCGACCAAAAATAATGTTGCCAGATTTAGATGCCAAATTGATCTAGAGGCCAAACCATGTACAAAAAGCTAAACCTGGTGAAAATCTGATGAGATTTGACCAAGTTATGGGGGTGGGAAATGTTGACCTAAGTCTATATAGGATATTTTAGGATACCATTTTCACATAAATTTCGACCAAAAATAATGTTGCCAGATTTAGATGCCAAATTGATCTAGAGGCCAAATCATGTACAAAAAGCTAAACCTGGTGAAAATCTGATGAGATTTGACCAAGTTATGGGGGTGGGAAATGTTGACCTATGTCTGTATAGGATATGTTAGGATACCATTTTCACATGAATTTCGACCAAAAATAATGTTGCCAGATTTAGATGCCAAATTGATCTAGAGGCCAAACCATGTACAAAAAGCTAAACCTGGTGAAAATCTGATGAGATTTGACCAAGTTATGGGGGTGGGAAATGTTGACCCATGTCGATATAGGATATGTTAGGATACCATTTTCACATAAATTTCGACCAAAAATAATGTTGCCAGATTTAGATGCCAAATTGATCTAGAGGCCAAATCATGTACAAAAAGCTAAACCTGGTGAAAATCTGATGAGATTTGACCAAGTTATGGGGGTGGGAAATGTTGACCCATGTCTGTATAGGATATGTTAGGATACCATTTTCACATGAATTTCGACCAAAAATAATGTTGCCAGATTTAGATGCCAAATTGATCTAGAGGCCAAACCATGTACAAAAAGCTAAACCTGGTGAAAATCTGATGAGATTTGACCAAGTTATGGGGGTGGGAAATGTTGACCCATGTCGATATAGGATATGTTAGGATACCATTTTCACATGAATTTCGACCAAAAATAATGTTGCCAGATTTAGATGCCAAATTGATCTAGAGGCCAAACCATGTACAAAAAGCTAAACCTGGTGAAAATCTGATGAGATTTGACCAAGTTATGGGGGTGGGAAATGTTGACCTAAGTCTATATAGGATATTTTAGGATACCATTTTCACATAAATTTCGACCAAAAATAATGTTGCCAGATTTAGATGCCAAATTGATCTAGAGGCCAAACCATGTACAAAAAGCTAAACCTGGTGAAAATCTGATGAGATTTGACCAAGTTATGGGGGTGGGAAATGTTGACCCATGTCTGTATAGGATATGTTAGGATACCATTTTCACATGAATTTCGACCAAAAATAATGTTGCCAGATTTAGATGCCAAATTGATCTAGAGGCCAAACCATGTACAAAAAGCTAAACCTGGTGAAAATCTGATGAGATTTGACCAAGTTATGGGGGTGGGAAATGTTGACCCATGTCGATATAGGATATGTTAGGATACCATTTTCACATGAATTTCGACCAAAAATAATGTTGCCAGATTTAGATGCCAAATTGATCTAGAGGCCAAACCATGTACAAAAAGCTAAACCTGGTGAAAATCTGATGAGATTTGACCAAGTTATGGGGGTGGGAAATGTTGACCCATGTCGATATAGGATATGTTAGGATACCATTTTCACATGAATTTCGACCAAAAATAATGTTGCCAGATTTAGATGCCAAATTGATCTAGAGGCCAAACCATGTACAAAAAGCTAAACCTGGTGAAAATCTGATGAGATTTGACCAAGTTATGGGGGTGGGAAATGTTGACCTAAGTCTATATAGGATATTTTAGGATACCATTTTCACATAAATTTCGACCAAAAATAATGTTGCCAGATTTAGATGCCAAATTGATCTAGAGGCCAAACCATGTACAAAAAGCTAAACCTGGTGAAAATCTGATGAGATTTGACCAAGTTATGGGGGTGGGAAATGTTGACCCATGTCTATATAGGATATGTTAGGATACCATTTTCACATGAATTTCGACCAAAAATAATGTTGCCAGATTTAGATGCCAAATTGATCTAGAGGCCAAACCATGTACAAAAAGCTAAACCTGGTGAAAATCTGATGAGATTTGACCAAGTTATGGGGGTGGGAAATGTTGACCCATGTCTATATAGGATATGTTAGGATACCATTTTCACATGAATTTCGACCAAAAATAATGTTGCCAGATTTAGATGCCAAATTGATCTAGAGGCCAAACCATGTACAAAAAGCTAAACCTGCTGAAAATCTGATGAGATTTGACCAAGTTATGGGGGTGGGAAATGTTGACCTAAGTCTATATAGGATATTTTAGGATACCATTTTCACATAAATTTCGACCAAAAATAATGTTGCCAGATGTAGATGCCAAATTAATCTAGAGGCCAAACCATGTACAAAAAGCTAAACCTGGTGAAAATCTGATGAGATTTGACCAAGTTATGGGGGTGGGAAATGTTGACCCATGTCTGTATAGGATATGTTAAGATACCATTTTCACATGAATTTCGACCAAAAATAATGTTGCCAGATTTAGATGCCAAATTGATCTAGAGGCCAAACCATGTACAAAAAGCTAAACCTGGTGAAAATCTGATGAGATTTGACCAAGTTATGGGGGTGGGAAATGTTGACCCATGTCTATATAGGATATGTTAGGATACCATTTTCACATGAATTTCGACCAAAAATAATGTTGCCAGATTTAGATGCCAAATTGATCTAGAGGCCAAACCATGTACAAAAAGCTAAACCTGGTGAAAATCTGATGAGATTTGACCAAGTTATGGGGGTGGGAAATGTTGACCTAAGTCTATATAGGATATTTTAGGATACCATTTTCACATAAATTTCGACCAAAAATAATGTTGCCAGATTTAGATGCCAAATTGATCTAGAGGCCAAATCATGTACAAAAAGCTAAACCTGGTGAAAATCTGATGAGATTTGACCAAGTTATGGGGGTGGGAAATGTTGACCCATGTCTGTATAGGATATGTTAGGATACCATTTTCACATGAATTTCGACCAAAAATAATGTTGCCAGATTCAGATGCCAAATTGATCTAGAGGCCAAACCATGTACAAAAAGCTAAACCTGGTGAAAATCTGATGAGATTTGACCAAGTTATGGGGGTGGGAAATGTTGACCCATGTCTATATAGGATATGTTAGGATACCATTTTCACATGAATTTCGACCAAAAATAATGTTGCCAGATTTAGATGCCAAATTGATCTAGAGGCCAAACCATGTACAAAAAGCTAAACCTGGTGAAAATCTGATGAGATTTGACCAAGTTATGGGGGTGGGAAATGTTTACCCATGTCTATATAGGATATTTTAGGATACCATTTTCACATGAATTTCGACCAAAAATAATGTTGCCAGATTTAGATGCCAAATCGATCTAGAGGCCAAACCATGTACAAAAAGCTAAACCTGGTGAAAATCTGATGAGATTTGACCAAGTTATGGGGGTGGGAAATGTTGACCCATGTCTATATAGGATATGTTAGGATACCATTTTCACATGAATTTCGACCAAAAATAATGTTGCCAGATTTAGATGCCAAATTGATCTAGAGGCCAAACCATGTACAAAAAGCTAAACCTGGTGAAAATCTGATGAGATTTGACCAAGTTATGGGGGTGGGAAATGTTGACCCATGTCTATATAGGATATGTTAGGATACCATTTTCACATGAATTTCGACCAAAAATAATGTTGCCAGATTAAGATGCCAAATTGATCTAGAGGCCAAATCATGTACAAAAAGCTAAACCTGGTGAAAATCTGATGAGATTTGACCAAGTTATGGGGTTGGGAAATGTTGACCCATGTCTATATAGGATATGTTAGGATACCATTTTCACATGAATTTCGACCAAAAATAATGTTGCCAGATTTAGATGCCAAATTGATCTAGAGGCCAAACCATGTACAAAAAGCTAAACCTGGTGAAAATCTGATGAGATTTGACCAAGTTATGGGGGTGGGAAATGTTGACCCATGTCGATATAGGATATGTTAGGATACCATTTTCACATGAATTTCGACCAAAAATAATGTTGCCAGATTTAGATGCCAAATTGATCTAGAGGCCAAACCATGTACAAAAAGCTAAACCTGGTGAAAATCTGATGAGATTTGACCAAGTTATGGGGGTGGGAAATGTTGACCCATGTCTATATAGGATATGTTAGGATACCATTTTCACATG